>NW_027278958.1:0-82147 GCF_046629955.1 Centroberyx affinis | reverse complement strand
TTGGAGCTCATGGTGAATAATTGTGTTACATAGATCTACTCTGGCTGAAATCAATAGCTGCAATTTATCAATCACACAAATTGTGGTGGTGAATTTCTTTTTTCTCCAGGACCGCCCTCTGTCTGCCAGAGAGAGGAGAAGACTGAGACAGTCCCAAGAGAGCACCAGCCAGCCAGGTACTCATTATCGTTTTCATTCTTTTTTCTAATTTAAACTAGTACATTTCTAATTGGAACTGCACCAATAAAGACAACACAAGAACTAAAACAACATATAGCACAGAAATAAGAACATTGTAAAGAACAATACAAAAACATCAGAAAAAATACACACTTAGTCGTACCTGCAGCCCTCTTTGAACCCAACATACACAAGCATTCACTCAGCCACGCCAGCAAACAAACAAATAGCTATGTGCACATGCATGCATACACACACACACGCACACACGCGCACACACACACACGCACACACACACACACACACAGTGGCTGAGAAGTTGACTGACAGAGACTGAGGAATACTGGTTGCTGTTGGAGCAACAGAGCATACTAGTGCCTGAGGGGAACACTCATACCAGCACCTACAGGAGAAAATGCAGACTAACACCTAAGGGAGAGTTACAGCACCAGACAGGAGAAAAAGGGGACAGAAGCAGGTAGCTAGGTGAATAATTAAAGTTACTATGGAAACAATTCAGAGAGAAAAAATTGAAAGAGAAAACTGGGGAATATGAATAGGAGAAAGAAGCTAAATGCAGCCAAATTGCATCATTTTCTAAAGTAAACTTGAAGCAGGTCGAAAGTATGATTGGCAGACTTTATAAGGATATTGGCGCTATTTTTCCTCATCTTAAAGAATGATTAAGCAGGAAAGTAACTGCCTGTCTGTGCTAAATTCTGATAAAGGCAGAACATTGGGAGGTGAAATGTGGGGGTATCTCTTTTAGAAGCCTCTGAGTAAAATTAATATTCTTCACATTAACATTACAAATCTGTAAAAAAAAAAAAAAAAAAAGCAATAGTTGGTATTTGCATTTTTATTCTGTTGCTCACTGTAGTTTTCTGCTCCCCCACAGGTGTTAGTGCTGTAAGAAGGGCGTCTTATGATGTCACTTCCTCCAAGGCTGAGCACCACAATGCTGCAGTTGTCCGATCTGTGTCAGATTCTATCACTGAGGCCAACAATAAGGTACACTCTAGACGAAGTCACGCTGTGACTTTATAGTAACTGTGTCTGATGCTATTATAAAAAGGGGTGTGCATTATGGCATAAAGCTTAAATGACTTGATATTAGCCTGATAAGCCAGATGAGATCTCATTAGTCTGATATATTATGAATTAAAAACAGAAGTCTGTATCATAATCTCTGTCTAAACAATGAGGTGTGTTTTGACACAGCAGGATAGGTTGCTGGGCCGAAGGTCAGATGAAGATGAATGCAACTCATCCACCAGTTCCACAGAGCGCTCAGAGGGCGACTGCAGAGAAGGGTGAGAACATACAGACATACAGATAGGGTGGAAACACCAGGCAGTGCACTTGTTGTTTAAAACTGTTAGAAACCTCAATTCCTCAAGTCCAACATAGAGAGCTGGCACATTACATCCCATTCTTAATAATTTAGCTCTGAAAACTTTGCAATCCACGATTCATGTGTTTATTGGTTCTCTGCAGGAAGAGTGAATCCAGCGACATGCAGGATCTAGTCCAGATGATGACCCAAACTTTGCGGATGGATGGCAGAGATGGTGTGAGCGAGCTGGACGGAGGCCGATGTGGCTCTACCGCACTGCCAGAGTTTAAACTGAACAGGAAGTACAGGGACACCCTGGTGCTTCATGGGAAGGCTCAAGAGGAAGCAGAGGACTTACCAATCAACAAATTACCAATGAGTTAGATGAACTTCGATACCATCAAAAATATTTCTGTTGTCATCAATCAGTCATCCACTCAGGCGCTTTCTTCTGTTTAACATATTCTTCTCTCCAACAGGCTCCACCTCTGGCCCAGCCAAGATCCGGAGGGCCATCGAGCACCTGAGGACAGATGTGGTGAAGGGCCTGGGGGTCAAGCTGCTGGACAGAGTGCTGGAAATCATGGAGGAGGAGGATGACAACAAACGAGAAGTAGGGAATCAAACAAGTAAAATGCATCAGACATCAGCATCACACCTAGGCTAATATACTCGTCCTCATTAATGAAGCCTTTGTAGAAATCATCACAAGTTCAAAGGGTGGCATGACTGCAAGAAACTTGTCACGGTTTACTTGTGAAATGTCATTTAAATGGCTTAATTTTGAGTGCAACATCCCACATGAATGGTGCATTCTCTAAAGAACCAAAACACTCATATGTGGTACTGCCTTCTAAAGAATACACATGTTGAAAGTAGACCTCTAATGATAGAAACATCATGCAGGCTAATTTGTTAACTACTTTGAAAAGAGATATTGCATTGTCTCTCTCCCTATTAGGTGCTCAGGAGAAGCACCTCAATAAGAGCCAGGCTCTGTGTGTTTGTTGGTTTGTTTGTATACAGTGCATTTTGCAATGCACAGTGCTTATGGGATTTACAGTACATGCTAGCACACTAGTTTGTTTAGAGTAATTACATGTAAGGGCAGCCTTTTTCAGCACTTAATTTCTGTAAGCCACATTTTGACAGACAGAATAATGCATGCTGCCTTGTTTTGTTATTGCCTATGTAACATGCAAAGAACTGCTTCAATAGATAATACATATACTGAGACCATGAGATTGACCTCACTGGTGTGATCAAGTTTAAAATGATGCATTCATATTCAGATCAGACTGTATGATCACAGTGTATGCTCCTTTCATAAATCAAGACCACCATGTGAAGTCCTTTCACAACCAGCACAATGGAATCAAATTGTCTGCAAAGTGTAAAACCCAGTTTAAGTCGAGCTCAGGCAGGGTAAATCATCTGTCTTTTGTTACCAAAGTGATCTCATTTGGAATATTTTTCTCTCACACTGCAGCTGTGCCTTCGGGATCAAATGGGAGAGGAGAAGTACCAAGCCTATGCTGTGATGGTGAGGCAGCTGAAATTCTTTGAAGATGTTGCCTTGAAAGTTTAGAAAACGCTGTATATACCCAGGCATTAGCCTGTAGTGGCATTTCAATGACAAAACTCGCAAGAATAACTGAGAACATGCAAGCGAGCGACTGCCCACGCAGGGAAACGGCACCGCCACACGCTTCGAGGAAGAGCCGTGACAGCTCTTGAACAGGAGGGAACTTCGTCTTTGTGAGCAATATTCCAGCAGAAATACTTGAGCGCGCACACAACCTGAAGGAGCGAGCAAAGTCTGTTCCTCACCCACTCTGTGCGCTCTCCAAGCCTTTTTCTGTGCTCAAGTTTCATTTAGTTTTGACAGTCGGGGGTGGGCTCAGTGCTGGGCCTTTGTGTCCGTAAATTTTATTAGTTACTACAAAGTCCCTGCCCTTGCCTGAAACTGGGCTGTGATTGGCTGTCTGTTATCCTCTGAAGCACAAAACATGGCAGCACCCCTTTCGCAGAGAGCCTGTTCACAATAAAGACAAAAAAAATCCTGCTTCTACCCCTCTCCCTCATCTTTTTAATCTGCCTTGATGTTGTTGCACAGGAGTCAAGCCAATGCAATATTGCTCACAATGACGAAGTTCCTTCTTGCGCACAAATTCTCACAGATGCTCGCAAGTTTTGTCATGGAAAATGCCCCCATATGTGCTGATTTTGTACAGGCAATCATATGTAAATATCTGTAGAAAGTTTTTGTGCCTCGCTTTAAGCACAAATACATAAAATAGTGATTATAACTTACCTATGCAAAGATTTTGAATCATTTTAAAGCAGACTAGTTGTCATTGTACTTACTGTAGTGGAGTACTAGTTGGTTTATAATGTACACCAGAATATCAAGAATTGTACCAATACTGTATCTTTAAAGACACTAGATCTCACTTGTGCTGCTTTTTGTATTTTCTTACACAGAAGATAATGTAGATCATGTATTGTAGATATTTACAGTAGAATCTTTCTAATAAATGCAAAACATATTTATTTTTCTTTGTTTACACTTATTTTCCATAATGTTGAGAGCTAGAACAAGACAAACAAAAGACAACACTAAAGCAGGAATGTCTCATTGTACTGATAATCTCCCAACTCATGATATATTCTGAGTAAACCTTGAGCAAACAAAAAAAACAAAAAAAAATATATATATATATAGCTGCAAGCGGCAACGGACGGGGTCCACGCACAATATGGTAATTTGATCAAAAATTAGAAACTTAAGACATTACGCTTAGTTATCGCAAGCTGAGTGGTGTGGGGCCACAGTGTTACCCACAGGATTTGAACCCACAATCTTTTGCATTGTAGAGCTATGGATTAACCATTAGGCTACTGAGCCACTGGGGGACATGGAGGGAGCACAAAAAAAGTAGGGCCAAGTTATGAGACTGTCCAACCTGTATTTCAAGCCTTAGAAAGAGTATTTTAACTGTATCAGTGCACTACATTAATCAATTTAAACATGGCTTTGCAGATATGATCTTGAGAGTCCAGACATCATTTGTCTTTAGTTTGATAAAGATTGATCAAACTGTCTTGAACATATCACATTATCAATTTATCAAACTATTTGCAGCTAGACATTGCGATTTGCCATACACTCAGTTTTCAAGATATCATTACAACTTTTTGTCTCTTTACTAATTAAGGTATGCTGATTTCAAAAGTCATGTTGGTTTTTTTCTGTAACGTATGGTTTAGGAGGACAATGCTGTGGGATCACAGTCAGTTTTTGCTATGAACAGAGGGGGGCGATGTCAGAATCAGGGGTAGGTACCAGAGTACGAAAGATTCATTTCACTTGAGCTGACATGTCCTGAAAATTTCAGCTCTCTAGGACATACGGCTGATTATTTATGAATTTTTACCAAATTTCATAAGTCGACTTGGACGTGATCCTAGAACATGTGTACAAAGTTTCATAAAAATCCATTCAGTCAATTATGAGATATAAACTTTTTGCATTTATAGCGCCCATTAGTGATGGAACTGCAAATGCTTTTGTGGGTGTGCTCAAGCAACACTCCTCAAAATGTGTTACAAATTGAGCTTGATTAGATGAATGGTCAAGGACTTATGGCCAATTTTGTGATAGGGCATGTTTCGTTAAAGGTTTATCAGCTGATAAAAGCCAACCCATTGTGGCAATCAATAAACCAAATAGAAGTTTGAAAGAGGACAGTCCCAAGATACTCCACAGCATGTTTCGTGTGAATCGGATAAACGGCCTAGGAGTAGTAGCGAAACAACACTT
Organism: Centroberyx affinis; assembly: GCF_046629955.1. Classification (NCBI taxonomy): domain Eukaryota; kingdom Metazoa; phylum Chordata; class Actinopteri; order Beryciformes; family Berycidae; genus Centroberyx; species Centroberyx affinis. The sequence goes on along the minus strand of NW_027278958.1, from coordinate 76,808 downwards.
TCAGACAAAATTCAAAATGGCGGAAAATCTAGTCTGGCGGAAATGGGCGGGGCCTATACGGATAGATGCGGAATGACCCAAGGAATCCCGTGGAAAGGTTTTTGATTCTATGACCTACGGATCAGAAGTTATACCAAAACGTAAAGTTGCTTGTTATAGCGCCACCATGAGGCCAATTGACATGGGTTTCGTGGCCTGAGTAGCAGCTGAGACTTTGGACCTATCTGCCAAGGTTGGTTGCTGTAGCTCTTACGGTTTCTGAGATCCAGATACTTTTAGGGCAGAAGAAGAAGAAGAAGAAGAAGAAACGGCAGAATAATAATAATCCTTACAAAAACAATAGGGTTCCAGCACCTGCAGTGCTTGGACCCCTAAAAAAACCACAAAAGAAATATCTCAATTATAAACATACACAATATTGGATGTTTATTGGACATACAAAGGATGTATTGGCAACTGGGCAGGGTTGGTTCTGAGTTACTTGTGCTTCTTCTTCTTGAGGCTTTCCTGAGGTTTTTGGCTGGTTTCCCCAGTGCTCTCTGGTAGGGCCGGCTGCCAGGAGAGAGGGCTCTTTCTGTACATTGGCCAGGGGGGCAGGGTCAACTAAAAGCATGAGAGGAAAAAGAAAAAAGTAAGATTTAGTATGGGATATAGTTTCCGGGCAACTACATACATCAAACTTGCCCAGCCCTGGTATAGTAACAGAAGAGATGCAGTAGTTTTTGTATTATGGGAGAATTTAGCTGATGATCTCAAGTCATGATGAATGGATGTTGAGCTGCGCTGGTGTAAAATACACAGTGCATCTATGTATTGCTCCTTCACAGAAGTAAGACAGAGAACAATACAAAGTAAAATAACTTACCACACAGGACACAGCAAAACCAGCCAGTACTATATACACTGTCCACCCAAACTGTTCAATGACCAGACCATATGCGAATCCAATGACCTGTAAAGACAATGCAAAGTATGACAGTGAGCAGTTAGCTGAATATGGGCGAAAAGCACAATGCCATTCTAGTGGGATGTTTTAAATGAATAGTTTCCAAATGTTAGGGATAGTTACCGCTGAGACGAGTATTATTCCTTGGAAAATCTGTTCAGCCAGCTTCTGGCCTTTATAATCCTGTGACAGATAGTGACCGGGAAAAATATAATTAAAGCACTTAGATGACAGCAAGTCAATACAGGACAAGTAACGTTAGTGAGTACATGCAAGATAAATAGTGAAAGTTGGCCTGACAGCTGTGTTTTCGCTGACAATCACAGCACGGGAAGTAACGATAGACCAATATAAAGACTACACTGGATAAAAGTACAACAAGCAACATTATTACAATATGGACTAATGATGACGAAAGTAGCTTGATGTTGCATTATTAACCGATCCAAAACAGGCGTCGGCTGTAAGAGCTAGCTATGGATGAAATACCAGAGAAACTGTTTCCAAACTAACCATTGATAAGATTGGTTAAAGTAGCATTAACGGTAGCTAGATATGAAAGAAATGAAACAAGACGGAAAAGCATGTTAGCTAGCATAGCTAGCTCACTGAGATAACCAGTAAAAGAGCATTTAAACCAAACAAATATTCTTGATACATTAAATGAATCATGTCTTACCATATGCGTTGGAATGGTATTGAATATAGACAACATCTTTCTATTTTAGGTAAACAAATGAGCGGAATATGGTCCAAACCGAAGTATGTTTGACTTCCGGTTTCAAAATGCTACGTAGTGCTGTGGAGGACCCGTACGGCAACTCCCGAGCGTCATAACGTCACGGACGTGTGCAGGTTCACAGAGCTACGGAGTGCACGGATTGGCTGAAGTGCTATATACAGTATTATGTCTATTGAATTGACTCGGTGGTTTGCAGTTAGTGGAACTGGGAATTACTCGCTTGAAATGCCCGCCAGTCAAAATACATCGCGTATTACATTTTATATATGCAGTTTCTGGCTTGTATTTCCCACAATTAAAACGTATTAAATTTGATGCAATGTAATACATAATCTGATTATCTGCCTACTGAAAACGACTGGATAATCTAATTTTACAATCAGGCAAACACATAGGCATCTATTACTACGAGTATTCCAGGTAATGGATAAACTTGTTGTTGTTGAGGTGGCACTTTGGCTTTAACGTAAATGAGTTTTGTAGACTGTATGGTTTGTTCTTGCAACTGACTGTACGTGCATTGCGGAAAGTATAAATTAACATATGCATGCACAGTTAAAAAAAAACAGTAGTTTGCAGACAGCCTTGTGTGTTTATGCAATCGCCACGCAGCGGTGCAGCAGTATTTCGACTTCACATCACTCTTTATTAGCCAGCTAGCCAGTATCTCGTGCCTTACACATCTTTCAAATTTGTGCCTGCTTTGTATTTATTTTGTTATTCAGCAGAGCTGCTGGAGGGACGAATGAGGGCGTTATCATGACATTGAGGAGAGGTGAGTCAATTTGGATGAACTTGTTGCTTTTTTATCCATGGAACTTGCAACTATGAAACATATCTCTCTAGTCTAGATACACTAGGCAATATTTTGTGCAGTGTATGTGGGCAACACCAGTAGCAAGAGGTAACAAGTGGAAGTAGGGGAACAAAACGGAAACGAGTCGTCGGGCAATGTAGATGCACAACATTTATCATCAGTTATTTTCTTTTCGCCTGTCACAGTCCCCAGATTGTTGCCCTGTATCTCCATATGTGTTCTTCATTGTCTCTTTCAGTAAACGTGGTAATTCTGGTGCTGCTGGCTGTTGCCTTCCTCATCATAGTTCAACGAAATCTCCTAAACCTCAATGACTTTTTACAGAGAGAAAACCCAGGTATGTTAATCTTGGTGTGTGACCCTAGCTGTCAGTTGTTTGTACCTAGATAGATGTGAAGTTGACACATTGTTGAGCACATGTGGTGTGTTATTGTGCACATCAGACAGGGAAAATGAACAGATTGATTGCATTAAAATGAACATATAGAAGCGAGTGAGGTCCTAAAGAACATGTTTTTCCAGATGCAGTGCCGGGTGTGATTCTTCCCTTCGAGGCCGAGTTGTCTCCAGACCTCAGACTGGAGTCGGCACGGACGGGGGAGGAAATCCCTGTGGTCATCACTGCTTCTGAGGAGAGGCTGGGCGCTGTGGTGGCTGCCATGAACAGCGTCTACCAGAATAGCAAAGCCAATGTCGTCTTCAACATAGTGACTCTGAATGACACAGTGGATCATCTGAAGTAAGACAGTAAATGGAAAACCTGTAACGCTACATTAACACAATTGCATTGCCTCAGGTGCATTGATGCTATTCCCTTTGCGCAAGATACTGTCCACAGGAATGTGTCTAGATAGCAAGAGTTTGTGAAATTGTCAGTTGTAATTGCTTCATCTGATGTAACTTCTTCCCCTTTTTCGATCAACAGTGTGTGGCTGAGTAAGACGAGGCTAAACAATGTTAAATATAAGATCATTGTTTTCAAGCCTGAGACCCTCAATGGGAAGATGTCCAAAGATCCCAAGAGGCTGGAGACTGTAAAACCGGTGGGACAACATATTGTACTACACTAGCTCAGAATAAATATTAACACATACTCTTTACCTACTGCTGACAACTTCTTTCAAATGTCTGACAACTTCTTTCAAATGGTTTGTTTTTCAGTTGACTTTTGCTAGGTTTTATTTGCCTGTGTATATACCTGATGCAGAGAAAGCCATCTATTTGGATGATGACATCATTGTACAAGGTAAGACACCATGAAAGAAGTGTTTCTTTGGCTATGGACCCAATGAAGATTCAGTGTTTTTAACTGCTTGCGTTCACTCAGAAAATATTGTTTTCCATGCACCATTTCTCTCCTTAACTTTAAAGTAGTAAGAGAAAATGTCCAGTCTCTAAGTAAGAGCATGATGAATGGATGTTGACTGTTGTGTTTGGTCCCAGGAGATATCCAGGAGCTTTATGAAACCAGCCTGAAACCAGGACATGCCGCTGCCTTCTCAGATGACTGCGATTCAGCATCTGCTAAGGGCTTTGTTCGAGGGGCTGGAAATCAGGTATGCACCTCTTAGCTCTGCACAGATAGAGGTCATTACAGGGCTGGTTTCCCGTACATAGTTCAAGCCTTGACCTGAGCTGAACTATCTTCAATGATCTCTGCAGAAACGGCCACAGAAAAATCCACCCGAAAACACTTTAACACAGTTTAAAAAAACAGCTATTGGCAATGCACTTTACATTTCTGGATCCAATTTGTTGTTTCGGGGTGTATTCTTCTTATTCCAGAAGATAACGGGCCAAATGTAGACAACGTAACGTCACATTGAGATATTTCCAGCGCAGCTACAATGCAGTTTAATAGCAGAAAAATGTTCCACTATCTAAAATATGAACAGTAAACATCAGGTTTTGGTGTCAGTCCCTCAGAATCAAAGTGCAAGGGCTTTGTAGACTCACCATTTTGCACCGACATTCAACAATCACACAGGGAGAAATCTGTCATAGAAGGGGTAGAGATACTGATATCTGATATTTTGCCACCCATATTGGCTGATACCGATATGCATTTCTGCAAGAATCTTAGTCCAAATGCAGGTGCAAAACAGATTAAACAAAGTGACACAAAAATGCCAAATATCGGCAGTAAAAATAATATAGGACTGATACCAATATTGCTTTCAATGCTGATATCAGCCGTTACTGATTAGTCTGTCGATATATCAGTGCATCCCTAGAAGAGATACCAGTTTTTCCACCGACAGTAGCCTCAGTAGACCATAATGCAATGCAGCCACAAGACATGTTGAAAAACTCTCTTGCTGTTACTACGCTATCGCTATCACTCTCTCCACCTGCATGTACTGAATGCAGCAAGTTCAAGCCCACTCTCTGCGGATTGTCAAATGACTTTCTGGGAAATGCAGGAAATCACGAACTGAAGTAGAAGTAGATGAGGCAGGTTGGGGGAAACTGGTTACACCAAAAAACATAATTTTTTTGATTAAACATTTAGTCTATAAAATGTCAAACATGTCAAATTACCATGTCAAGTTACCAGAGCTCAAAGTGATGTCTTAAAATTGCTTACTTAGTCTGACCAGCAGCCAAAAAACCCCAAAGTATTCATTTTATAATGATATGAAACAGAGAGAAGCAGCAAATCTTAGCATTTGTAAAGCTGTAACCAGCAAATGTTTGGTATTTTTACTTGATAAATGACTTAACCGATTATAAAAATTATAATCGATACGTTTTCTGTCGATCAATTAATCTACTAAACATTTCAGTACTACACAGAATAACTCCTGGAACACCTTGAACGTCACAGACTGTTGATGCATAACTTTTCCTTGAAGGGCCGACCGTAGTAGATCATAGTTAACTAAATAAAGACGTCTTTTCCAATAGAATAACTACATAGGATTCCTGGACTTCAAGAAGGAGGCTATCAAGAAGCTGGGGATGAGGGCCAACACATGCTCCTTCAACCCAGGCGTCATCATTGCCAACATGACTGAGTGGAAGAACCAGAACATCACCAGGCAGTTGGAGCGCTGGATGGAGCTTAATGCACAGTGAGTCAGTCACACTGTGTCGAAATGAAGGTTGGACAGGACTGAGGCAATAGAGTCTTTCCTGCTAAATCCAGAGGCTAAATCAGAATCTGTTCCCTCATACTGAACTGAATTGAACAAAATTTAAATCCAGTGGACTTAAGCCAAGGGAACTGACCACATTACAGAGGAAAAAGTAATGTGCTTATAAGTCACTGGCCAGTGGTTTGAGTGCAAAATCATGATTGCAGTTGAAATGCCTCTTCACTCTTAGTTGAACTGATTCTAGTGTCATTGGTCTCCACAGGGAGGATCTGTACAGTAAGACACTGGCAGACAGTATCACCACCCCTCCTCTCCTCATCGTCTTCTACAAACATCACTCCACCATTGACCCCATGTGGCACGTCAGGCACCTTGGTAAGTACTACTTACTGACAAGAGACTGGAAAGAATGGGTTTTTATAATGAACCATCAGCTGTAAATGAAACATTCACATTATCAGTGGACTCATTTATTGGGAATTTTCTTCCATTTATGCTCATTCACAAAGCAGTTAGTAGAACCGAGGAGTCCGTAGTGAGATTTGATTTGTAGTTTTCACATTTAACGCTATTGTGTAATCTGGAGAGAGCAAACCTCTGTCTCCTAGTTACCAACCCAATAATTAAATTACGGCACCAAGTGGGAATTCCAGCTTTATGGTGCAGTTAACGGCAGATCTTAAGTCATTATGATATATTGTTGAATTCTCACAATATTATGCAATTCAAGCCAAAGAAAACAAATGGCAAATGATGGTAAAACTTTTGTTTTTAAGGTAGTACAGGTGCTGGAAACCGCTACTCCCTCCAGTTTGTGAAAGCTGCCAAACTCCTCCACTGGAATGGACACTATAAGCCTTGGGGGAGAACGTCCTCCTTTTCTGACGTGTGGGACAAGTGGTACATTCCAGACCCCACAGGCAAATTTCATCCAGTGCGAAGACACACAGGAGACAAATAGATTGAAAATGAGTATCATGAACCATCAACCAGCCAAGCCAGCCCTGTTCCAGCAGGATCCCGCCTCTTGACGTCTCAGGAACAAACACAAGTATGATGCAAAGCCGTTTCACTCACCAACCCTGTATTTCAGTTCTGCCATCCTTCTGACCTGTAGACCTGTGTATTCCCACATTGCCTTGAGCGCATTGAATTAATCTTTGTTTTTTCCTACCCAACACATGTAATTGTTGCTGGGAGCACTCAAGCATTCCACACATGGGAAAAGCGAGTGATTTCCATTATTTATTTATTGTACTTGGGATGGTGCCGTAGAGAAAGTGTTTCAGGCGCAGAAATTCGATGCCCTCGAAATTGTTACTGTCTGTGCTTCTCCAAACATTTGAATATATGAAAACTGTTGAAAGCAGCTTGTTTTTTACTAGGGAAGCATATTCTTGTATATGATCAGAGAGGCAGTAGTATTGACCTATACCTGTGACCAACACATGCTTAAACCAACTTATGCCAACATTATCATAATAAGAGAATCAGTGGGAGGGTCATTGAATATGTTTACATGCAGCTTAATAACACAACTAATTTACTTTTCTTCCCAAACAAAAGGATTTTGTATAAATACCTCAACCATAAAGGAGCAGCTCAGTTGGCCGAAGCCTGACTGAACATTTCAACTGGTTTAAAAAGTTTTCCTCTGAATGACCAGTGTAAGATTATTTAGCAGATATTAGCCGTATAAATGCCTGATGTCATTACCTCACTACAGTACTTTTTGTGGACAAGTAGTGCATTTTTCAAGACGTATTAAACATTGCACATATTCTTATTTATCTTATTTCAATATATTTTACAATTTGCAGGAATTGTCTGCACTTAATTCAAGTCTTTCATGTGTGCAGTAACAATTAGAAATAACAAGAAAACCTGCAAGGAAAAAAACGTCTGTAAATTAAGCAGAATCCAATGCAGCTCTCCCACTACTGCAGTCAGTTTAACACAGTTATACCCTGCATGTAAATGTAATAAATTTTGGTTTAAATCACCCCAGCTAACTGGAACATACCAAACACATGAAAGTCCAAATGAACACTAATACAATACTGTTTCGCCCATCAAGCTAAAATCTTGCAGTGGATGTTTCCAGTCAGGATTTTTGCTGTGGTTTTTAATAGTTTGATAAGAAAACCACTAACCAACTCACACCTCTTGAATAACATGATACAAGTTGCACAGAGTTTCATGCTTTATCCCTTCATTGTCAGGATTTTTATTTTTTACAAGGCATTCAACATGCTGGTGTAAATATTTGTCATCCTTTTGTATAGAAGATGAAATAAAATTGTTACCGTTTTATCATTAAAAACTTGTGATGCTATTTTCAAATGCATCTCCAATGTATTGCTGTGCATGGCCTATTTTTCAAGACTCAGAATTCCTACGGTTGTCTCCAGTTCCACTAAGATATCTAAGCTTTTCTATAAACACTGCTTGAAAAAGTGATGTAATTATCACCAACCACAATAAACCAATGAAAATGTAGTAAACTCATCATTAGCTTATAAGGTGTATTTGAAAAAGAATTCAAAAAGGTGGCCAGGAGAGGGGGATGTAAAACTATAAACCAGTTTGAGGCATTGCAGAGGGTTATTTTATTACATGTAGGCTATATACAATAATCTGTATGAACGGAAGATGTTACAAATTACCTCTAGACATTCAAAGGAGTGACCTTTCCACCGACAGTTTCAGGAAAAAGTTACTGGTTAAATATGGTTTAACATATTTTCTTCCAGGCTTATAAGACAGTGAGGGGAAGGACACACATTCAACACCAGTGGCTGGGTTAGGCCCAGTCTGAAACCAGACAGCCAGCCAGTCAGGACAGGCAGCGTCCTTCAAATACTGATTGTGAATCAGTTTTGCTTTTCATGGCGAGACGGTCAAATGCACACTGTACAGTGATTCTACATCAGCGTGGTCATGAATCTTGACAAGTCCAAGTCTGCATGTCTACAAGACATGTGGGGGTAAAGATCATTTAAAATCTGTGTTGAAGTCATAGGCGTCATCCGTCTTGGCTGTACAGAGGCTGATGTCGACTGGGACAGGCTGGAACCGCACTTGGCCTGGCTTACCTGGAAAGATGAGGCAAATGGTTTCAAAATATGGCCACATGAGTGCAGACCTTACTTGGTGATGAATAGAGAATAAGGAGCATTTATGAACGTAGAATTTACTTGTGACTGATGGCCTCTGTGGTTCCTCTGTTTCTTCCTCTTTTTCGGACTCCTCAGCAATATGCTCGAGCTGAAAGAGCAGCAGATGTTTCAAAGACTTTTAAATAAATTCCAGCAATGCATTAAGATACACTGATTGCACTCAATAAGGGGTCTAGCCAGCAGGATCAGAGTTGGATTAGAAGTCTTCATCAGCAAATCAAGACTTGCGTTATTGTCCTCATTTCCATGCTGGTGTGCAGACCAGACTTCACAGCATGCTCGGGTTATTTTAAGCAGCTGTAGAGTCTGGGTAGTTTTCCACACAATACGATAAAAGTTCCAACCACCTCTGAACATTGCATGTATGCTCAAAATAGGCACAAGTCACTATATAAGGTTTTGCACTGATTGGAAGCAATCTGGATACAAGATGATTTCCCTGATGATTGCCTCACAGTAGGCTCAAGGAGAGCAGATGATTAGCATGCCATCACTTATGGTGCACAATGTTTTACATCTTTTAAAATATGTAAATCTCATTTCCCCCCCCCAATTTTGAGAAGAATGAGTCAAGTATTCTAATAATCTTTAGTATATTCTAATTTGGCTTTAGCTGTGTAGCAGCTGTGAAACAACAGGAGTGAAGTGTTCTGTATAAAGCAAGGAAAGTATTACGTAGCTTGAGATGTAGACTAGAGTCTATTTCATCAAGCAGTGCAGGTATGTCAACTATGGTAATGCACTGCAGATGTATGGTGACCAGAGTCTTTGCTTTTCAAATATAGCACACTCCTGATTAGGGCTGGGTATCAGTACTCGATACCTTTAAGGTATCGACCAAAATAACCCAGTGCCAAGTAGTATCGAAACTTCTCCAGTCAAACGATACCTGCATTCGATACGTTTTGTACACAGATCTAGAAAAAAATGACTATTTGTATGGTTTTGCTCGCAGCCGATCACTGCAAGCGTGATTTAAGATTTAATGCGACGTGTGATTGGCCCACTACCGCAGCAGCTACAACCCATACAGTCTGTGGTGGTGAAGTTGAGTGCGGTGTATGTGACAGAGTTGGCAGTTCAGCGTGCCGAGATGCCACCAAAACGTAAAAAAAAGGTATCGAATTAAGTACTCTATTGGTATCGGTATCACTTTAAGGGTACTGGTATCGTAATTTTTTAAACGATACCCAGCCCTACTCCTGATATTGTACACATAATTGTTTGGTCTGCAAAATTTGGCTAACAAATATCAGACATAACTTAAATTTTAAGGACAGATATGTTTTGCACTGGCTAACAGAAACTTGGGTCCCCACTAGACTTGGGACTCTACTGTAAAGCAACTGCTACTAGAGCTCTCCGCTCATCCAGTCCTGAATTTGAGAAATAACAAACCAACAAAACAAAAGTCCTGTGCCATGATATTGGTTCTACATAGTTACCTCCACCACCTCCTCCTCCTCCTCCACCTCCTCCGCCTCTTGCTCTGTGGGTGCAGCGGCAGGTTTCTGTTCAGGGATGTCACTGACGCTCAGCAGGCCTGTGGTGGGGCCTTTAGAGATGAAGCCTATACTACTGGCCTGGTTGGGGAACTTGACACCTGAACAGGACAGCAAAAGTTGGTGTCAGCAGCACAGTCAGAAGTTACCATTTTCTTTTAGTGGCTAGATTACCAAAAGTAAAATTGATGTACTGATCATAAAAAAAACAGCTTTTGAGTATCAATGATCAGTTGCTTTTGATGAACAATCTGAATTAGTTTGGAGAAAAATTGAGATACAATCTCCTTTTCTCCATTAGAGATCCAACATCGTTCTATGTTGAAAAGGCAGAATATTTGGTCAGTTTACTCTTTAATTTATGCTATATGTGGCTCTAGAAACCATATTTTAAGTATCAGGAAGACACCAAATCCGCATTTTACCCTGATATCGGTTCAATATGCAATTCAAATGCAAAATGTCTATTTCAAGTAAATACTCGTACCTTTCAGAGTCTCCTCATTGCCAGTTTTGATTCTGTTTAGGTCCCAGCCCTTCTGCATCTCAGCAGCCGTGGCGTCAGACAGGTAGGGGGGGAGGCTGTGGTTCTCTGGTGCTTTACTGTGGTAGCTCAGCTTGGCTCTAAGAAGACGTGAAACCAGTGAGAGACACAGTTAAATTGAATTTGACAATGAAGATAAGGCTGCTTCAGTATTTTCCCTAACTATAAACAAGAAGTTTATACTTCATTATTATTATGGTACTTGCAATTAGCTTGGCATAGCGTTTGGATCAGAGTTGGATTAGAAGTCTTCATAAAGAAATCAAGACTTGCGTTTTTGTCCTCATTTCCACACTGATGCACAGACAATTGCCCACCCTCCTGGTCCGATAGCGTAGAGTAAACTGTGAGAACACTCACCCTGTCCAATCAGCCAGGAAAGCAGTGGCTGCTTGCTCTGTGTTAGGGACTCCACCCTTAACCAGATAGCCACGTTTCTTGGCAAACAAGGTTAAAAACTCCAGGGAGTTCCTGAAGTCTGGTACGTTGTACTGGAGCATTATCTGAAACAAGAGGGATAAATGACCTTGAATGCCTAAATTACAATTTTCATTTATACGAAACCACCAAGAAATATTTACTTCTTTAAAGAACACCTAAATTGCACCACCCTACTCTGTACACTATAACCACTACACCAATGTTTCTCCTCTTCAACAAGATAAAAAATTTGTATTGGATTTGTATTGGACATGGATCCCCGTCCCCCACTATAGAACCTATTGCTGATATTGTAATGTCTGCTGCACTGAACCACTACCATTTTACTGTACCTCTTGACATTATATTTTATTTTTGTTTTGTACATTGATACAAATACTTGCCACTTTTGGTTTACCCATAATTTGTCTGGAAAACCCCTTATCAATTTGTCTGGACAGCCCATTGATGAATTTAGAATGATGGCCATCCTTTATCACCTGGTACATCCAACAATCCGCAATGTTGCCAGATCTCCCATCCCGCCTACCTGGGTCGTGTCGCACTGTTTGAGCAGAGTCCTGACAGCCTCCAGCACGCTCTCCTGCCCCTCCTCCAGCTGCAGGCTCCTCAGGGCCATGGAGGCTGCTGGGTTGGACGGCGACGCCACAATCCCTGGGCTGTCCAGCAGCTTCACGTTCTTGAAGATGTGCACGTCCTGCATTGACCTGAGGGTGGGGATAAGATACAACTAAGAGGGGCAAGTGGCAGACATAAATCACGTTGGAACCCAATATCCAAATATGCAATTACGGGAATGAATATAAATACATTCTTTCAGATGAGTTATTGACAAGGTATGTGTAAGAAGCTCAGTGTTGGATTGAAGAAAGACTCCATGGTCTTGTCAGATCATCAACTTCATCATACACTTCTCCCACCAATGACACACCAAGAAAAACAATCCAATAGTTATGCACAGAATACTTCAAAATTGTATTGGCATTTCTGCTAAATATGCCACGTTCCACAGATCTCACGAAATGGTGCATTTCTCCTCAAAATTAGGATTTTCTTATGTTTATTTTTGACTCACTTGGTGATGCCTCTCTTGACCCCAGCATTGCACGCCTGCATCCCCTTTACACTGTTGATCAGACTGCTCTTCCCCACGTTAGGGAAGCCTGAGGGTGATAGGGCACATGAGTTAAAGCTGAGGATTTGACAAAATGGTGTGAACAAATTCAAGGAAATGAATTATAAGCAGAATTAGTATATACACGCCATACTGCTGTGCGAGACAGTAGAAAAGCTGGATCACAAAGTTGGATTTCAAGTCCTCACAGATAACAGTTCATCCTAATCAACAACCCTTGGAATACAGTGTCACATTCTCCAATAGAAAAAAAGGCTGTATAGTTTCAGCTATATGAGAAAGTTATGCTTACCGACTATGCCCACTTTGAGCGAGCCTTCACTCTGTGTGTTCGCTGCATAACTTGCAAGAAGCTCGCTGAGACAGCTGTTACCGAAGCAGAACGCTCCTCTGGATTTGTCCAGGACTGCATTGGAAGAGACTATCCTGCTCTTCTTTTCTTGCTGATGAAGACAGAATAAGACAAGTGAAATGCTTTAAATACGTCACCCACAAAGAAACATTATGCTTTTTTTAACTTTGCATTACTTATATTGGACAGCAAAATGACTAGCCCTCTGCATGTCACATTTACCTATTTTAGATGCTAGCAGTTCACATCCTTGCATTATCTGAATTAACAAGACTAACTGCTTGGGCCCTTTGATTAGGATTTTGAGAGCTGACCCACTAAATACATAGAAATAATGTCTGTTGTCTGATTTTTTGTAAGCATGAGGAAGTTGAAGGTCCTGAAGAAAAATTAGGTGATGTTAAATAAAAAAAAACAAAAAAAAAACAACCACATCCTGCTTTAGAAAACTGCATACACATTTTGTGTCAATCATTTAGTGGGTCACTTCTTAGAATTGTGGCCAGCTGGAGATTCTTGTCAATACTGACAATGGAGGGAAAGAAAGAATAAAAACTATTTTTTCAAAGAAAGAAAACAGACTCAATACAGCCCATATTTTCTGCTGTGTTCACAAACACACACATCAGCTCTGCTGTATCACACAGAGCCACTCAGTTGTGTTATTTGTTGGTTAATCTTGGAGGTTATAACCAGTTATAACAGCACAAGACAAGCTGCTCAACCTTCTCAGTCCTCCATATTACATCTACATGATGGATAGATACACCATTAACTGAAATTGCCTACAAATCAGCCTATATGTCCATAGATATTTCTATGTTGCAACTCTAAATGTTTTTTTTGATCACTGGACCTCCTACCACTGTTTTGTCCTGGATCTGTGTGGACGCCTTGAACGCCACAACTGGAAACTCCCGCTGTAGACACCGTATCCACTTCTCCACATTTTCTTTAGGTACCAGATCTAAAAAATACAATGAAAGCCAAGACACAGAAGACATGGAAAGTGCATTTAAAACTATATCAACTTGATGCTGATTGCACTAAAACTCTAAGTAGATCACATTGCCAAAAGTGTGTGTACGTCACAGTAAGATGCCAGTGTCTCCATTTACCTATTTTGTTTAAAACAAAAAGTAGTTTCTTGTTGCCTTCCCTCTGGAGCACAGCCTCCTCCAGCTGCGGACACCTGTAACCCAGCGGATCACGAGCATCCAGGACTTCTAGTATGACATCAGATGCATCAATTACCTGAAAAAGGGAGAGAGAGATCAGTTTTGCAAAAGACCAGATGGATTTCAAATGAATGTAAAAGCAATTCCTCGCTACAGTGTAACATTTTACAGCAGGCACACCCCCATGCACACCTCCATTACCTGATAAACAAGCACATTGTCTTACCTTGTTTAATTCAGAGCAAAGGAACTGTTTTGAACTCTTGTCTAAGGCAATCCTTTTATCTGACTGCCTGCCAAAGTCGTCCTATGCAAATAAGACAAAAAGAAATGAAAGTAAGCAATAGACAGTAAAATGATAATATACTAATTTTAAATTGTAATAAATCATTTGAGCAGAAGTTTTTGCCCTTTACCCGCCGAGCCTTCTTGGCCTTGGGATCTGTTTCTTTTGCAGCCTCCCTCTCCTTCTTCCTCTTCTGGGCTCGCTCCTCTTTTTTGGCTTGTTTCTTTTTCTCTTTTTCCTCTTCAATCTGTGAGAAAAATTTGGTCAATGAGCACTACTGTGTAGCAAAACAATGTTACTATCATCCATCTACATGCACTTCAGAAACTGGCTGCCAATGGTCTGGTGGTGTAAAAGACCCCAACACAATGTTGTCTACATTTCAAATCCTTGCTCTACATACAACTTGACAGGCAATGTTTACAATACAAAAGACATAACAGAAAAGATAGTCAGTCCCAACCTTTAACCTCCTCTGCTCTGCTTCTCTGAGAACCTCCTCTTTGAAGGGAGCGATGCTGGGCACTCCGGGATCCTTTTTCGGTCGTTTGCTGACTCCTTTCTTGTTCGCCTCTTTTCTGAGTTTTCTGTTGTGCTCCCGCACCTGAACGTCAGACACCAGTGAATGTAACTCAAATTGTTGTAGACATAAAAATGAATTAAACAAGTTACAAATTATAATCGCAGCAAACTCGTATGCCACGAGTCGTGCAGGCCTGACAGCGTTCAAAATGCAAATACAAGTAGCTACTGCCAGACACTTACCTTCTTCTGTATTTTATAACGTTTGGAACATGACAGCCGCTTGCTTGCTTTCCTTAACTCTAAAGACAAGAAAATTAAAACAGCTTAGCTGATGAAGGACTGGTTAATAGGTGGCATGAATGCCGAGTGACCACTGTGGTGGCTGTTAGCTACTTTAAGAGATAAACTTAGCCTGTTAGCCTGTTAGATAAGTGATTTTTTCCATGTAATAAAAACCCCCAAGAGATATTTTTAAAGCGCATATATTTGTGTGACACTAACAGTAATGTACTTACTTGGTCGCTTCATCGTGATGCCGCAGACCTGCCAATGTGACTGTACTGCTCTCGCACGTGGAGAAGTCGACGGGCTCTGATTTCCGGTTCTTCTTCTTCTTTTGGTTTATTGGCGGTTGGCAAACTGTTTTCCGCCTTCGTCAGCACTTTGTTTTTATGCCGCCACCTGCTGACCTGGATGTTCCATTCGACCTGTGGCGATACATTTTTATATATATTTATTAAAAAAAATAATGTTGTCGATGTCTCGATAACCCCTGACAATTATATATGACTTCAAATGGGCTCGTTTGAATGGAACGTATACTGATATTTTATTTGAGCAATGAATATACCAAGGTTGGAGTGATGCTTAACGTATGTACTGTATATGCTGTATACAAGTATATAATGTACATATACTGATGATGATGATGATGATATGCACAGGGTTGATGATACACACGCGGTATGTGTGTTTATATTATATATGGCATTTATAATTGGGACTTTTATAAACCTGCACGCACTTTATCACACAAGGATGCTTCCAACCTAAATGTGCTCGTTTAATAGTGCGTGCTTCATGCAAATATGACAAAACTGGTTGTGGACCCAGTTTCTCTTCTTGTGTGCTGTTGACCTTTTAAGGTGAGAGAAACAGCAATATGTATTAGATAGATATCATGCACATGCTTCATCTGCTGTGTCTAACTTTCCTTTGAACTACTGGGTATGATACCTAGGCTATACTGAATGATGTGTTAAAATACAAAGCATTTTCATACTGATACACTTGATTATGTATCCCTACTATCATTTGAATCACTGATCATTGCTCTAATTTAAAAGGGGACTTTATCAAAAGAAATATAATTTATTGTGCAAATAATCTCACTCATAACCCAAAACAGTCTTGTACGATTTCATTTAGTTTAAGAGTTATTTTAATTTGTCCTACAAGTGACATCATCCAGTGGACATTTATTCTGTTTAATGTAGGCCTATCCAGTTCCATGAAATGATATACATGAAATATAACCATGCCTCAAACCCTCAGTGGGAAAGACTGTTGGGAAATAGTCTTCATTCAAAATCCTTACCCACTTTCTTCACATGTTGGCAGCCATGGTGTTCTCTTTCTTTCTGTACAACCATATGCACCTTGTATGCACCCCGTAAGACTATTCGTGACTAATTCGTGCTTTAAATCCACTCATCATTTGGATATCCAGCCAGTTTACCAAGTAACACTAAATTTCAATATTACGGTACATTATCCTGTCATTACGGTAGTAGCGGCCACTCCGTGTCACGTGACTAGGTCGAGCATCTTTTTGGTCCATTTTGGAACATAGCGAGTGCTCCGTGCAAGCCACGAAAATGACCAAATTGCAGTTTTTAAACGTCTTTTTGACTGAGCGCCTCATGCTTGCAGCGCAAGAGATATACAAATCTGTCGAAGATACCATTTTGGAGTACCAGGAGGAGATAGCGCTCAGAGAGCGGGAGAACGACCATCTGAGACGCAGACTGCGAGACGCTGGAATTGAAATATGGCCAGGTTAGCTTTCCTGCTACAGTCAAGCTGGCTACCAGTAGCTAACGTTGAAGTCGCGCCCCTTTACGTCCAGTTAGTCGAGCCTTTGAAATGGGATTAGGTGCTGAAATGGCATTGACTGCGTCCAAAGCGAAGAAATCACTATACGGACCCGTTGCAGCATGTGTTTCCTCTATTGCAAGCCTG
This sequence comes from Centroberyx affinis, assembly GCF_046629955.1. Lineage (NCBI taxonomy): Eukaryota > Metazoa > Chordata > Actinopteri > Beryciformes > Berycidae > Centroberyx > Centroberyx affinis. The sequence goes on along the minus strand of NW_027278958.1, from coordinate 59,822 downwards.
AATTCCAAGCGAGCTAACATTAGCCGTTAGCGAGCTTGTTGACGTTAGCTGTTGTGAAGCGGCTAGCGCGTTAGCTAGCTTGATAGCAACCTTTGTTCGTTAGCCAGCTAGCTAGGTTAGCCAACCAGCTACAGCTACACCTACACCGGTATCTTTTAGCTGTGATTTTACTTATGCTGCCCGTTTATGTTTTCGACTGTTATGGCGCTTGTAGTTTAACTACAGTGTGACTCTGTCGCATGTGCACATTCGTATTTGATGCAGTTCTGTAGTTATTATTTGCATATGATAACTTGCCACCTCCCTCCTGCTGTGTTCTCAGACCGTCCGTCCATGGCGCTGTTGGACGATGAGGACGGTGAGCACCCACGGCGTGAGTGGAGTCCCAGCATGGGGCATGAAGAGCGTCTTCCTCTTCAGATAAAAGATAAGAGAGATCTCAGGGCCAACCAGGGAGATGATCAACTCCGTGGACATGGATCTTGCAGCACACCAGAGTCTATGTTCACTCCGCCCCGTGTTGGGAATGAGTATCCTCAGGATGCCCCCCACACATCCAGCCTCCCGCAAAGCCAAGGTGTGGAGAACAGGGAGAGGGATCCAGGATCCAGGGGCTCATCGAGACACGTGAAGGCAGAGAGTGGAGGAGGCCACAGAGGTTCTACTTCTTCCAACAGTGGCCCCCAGCCTCTCGCCCCAGTCAACCCAAACTGCTCAAATGAGAACAACATTGATATCATTGGGGTGGAGAACGGAGGACAGATGGTTGGGTCTAAGGGAGGCGCCGGAGGTAGCAGAGGACAGGGCTCTCACATGCGCAACCAAGGTGCCAACGCCGTGGACTGCACACACCAAAAATCTCCCCTACAAGGACACATGTCATCCTTTTGCTGCAAGGTGTGTGGTGAGGCATTTAGTCACGTTGGCCACTTACATGTCCACGTGCAGGTGCACACACGGGAAAAGCCTTACCGCTGTGGTGTGTGTGGGAAATGCTGCAGCTCCTCCGGCAGGCTCCAGGAGCACCAGCGTAGCCACACGGGAGAGAAGCCCTTCCGCTGCCAGATTTGCGGAAAGGGCTTCACTCAGATGGCCCACCTGAAGGTACACATGAGGATCCATACTGGGGAGAAGCCGTACAGTTGCCCTGTGTGCGGCAAGTGTTTCAGCCGTTCTGACAAAATCAAAAGGCACCTTCAGACCCACAGCCGCGAGGGAACCTATTTCTCAGGGCAATGAAACAAGTGTGTTGTTGAAAGACCCAGTTTGTGAATCATATCGACGTGGGACACTTTTTAAAAGCTAAAATTGCTGCCATTAAGACAAGGCTTTTTGTTCCTACTTTCAAAGAACTAGGAATTCTTCAACTCTTAGAGAATGTTTCTATCTAACCTAACACTTCTCCATGCCATAGTCCCTGCAATAGAATTTGTATTAGTCAGTTTAGTATGTCATTTACTTACTTTTTTACTTGTCACTGAATATGAAATCTCTAAGACACAATTTGAGTTATTAGCTAGCCTTTCTGAATTATTTAGCCTTTCTTTAGTCATATAATTAGCATGAAGTCTTCCACACATGCCTTGAAACTGAGATGCATTCAGGATTGCAACAATGTGCAGCATCCCAAAAATGATCGTCTTGACTTATTTTCAAACAGCCACCTCAAATCCACCAGTAGCATGACTCAGTTCACACTTTAGTTGGAAATTTACAGACTTGAGATCTAACTTGTACTTGTATGGCATTTCAGGACTATACTACTACTACTACTACTAACAATAGTCCACTTGGAGACAATAAGAGTCTTTATGCGTGGGTGATCCACTTTCCACAGTGATCCACTATAACTAGAAAGTTGAGCGTCTAACCAATGAAGGCTATTTTTATCTGATTTAGTCTAATGTAGCTGATGGATTTTTTTTAACCTAGCAGTTTAAAATTGTTACACATGGCCAAATGTTGTTTGTGACACAATATTTAGTCAGGCTAACAAATAAAAGGCTACACACTCCCGTAAACTGTGGACTCATGCCCAAAGACGTGAGACTTGACAGTGACTTACAAGCACAAGTCTGATCTGGCAGTTCTCTCAATTTCACACTTTTAAACAATATAGTTATTCTGACTACTTTTTCCATTTTGCCATATGTAGGAAATCCTGGTTGGTTGCATATTTGAAACATTGGCCCACTGTAAGTGGGAGAATTAGGGGTAGTATTAGATATTTTTGGGGCAAACCTTTATTTATAGTTAACCACCTGAAGCCCACCTAAGACTGATTGAACATATTAATGCTGTTGCATTGTTGCAGAGCTAAATACTGCCATCTCATATTGTCAGTGCTTCATGTTGTCCATTGAAATCATGGAGAAATCTATTGTGAGACTGCTCTACTATTTCGTAAGATAATGTGATATTCTGTAAAATACCACTAGTCCCAATCTATCATGCATTTAGGAATTTTGTGGTGTCCTTTGTATGACCTGCACTATGGCATCTGTCCAAGATGATGCTGAAATTTACTCCATAACAGGGCCATACAGTATTACCTGAACTTATCTGTGATGTTTTTCAGGAGGGTCCGTCTGCAAAGGTTTATATTCACCAGTGTTTCTACAACAGTAAAATTATTTACATGTGAGATTTTTTTAGAGTGGCCTCAGTAGTTGATTTTCATAACTAATGGCTGGTTCATCATGGAATCAGGTGCTTGCTCTGCTCACTTTGGACCGACCCTCCTGAACAACAGACGACCGTTACCTTTTTCCTCTCAGGACCAATGCTGCATTCATGTCATGTGGGGATAACCATAAATGCTAATGTCTGACTCGAAACAGCTATCTATCTTACAAGTCAGAAACTCAGGGTTTGTCAATTTTCCTCCCATAGAATTTGTCCCCACTCATTGCAGAAATACTTCTGAAGACATCATTTTGCAACTTATCCTTCAAAAAGATGTACCAATTAGAATATATGAAGAAAACTTGATGCCTTCAAAGTGACTGAAGTTTAGAGTGGGTGAGAGCTAAATTGTTGCTCTGGGATGCCAAGTCCTACTCAAGATGTCCTTCCACATGTAATGAATGCAGCATGAGACGACTGCAGAACGTCCTCAAAGCTGACCAGCATCCCTCCTCTCACAGTCTGCTCTGGGACAACTTTGCTCCCACACACCCCCACACACACACACATTTTACTGTACAGTGTTGTATCATTGTGTATTAAATGTTATTTTTTAATAAAGTAGTAATTGAGTATCAATTGGAAAAGTGTCTTCTGCTAGTATGTAAATAAAGCCAACTGAGAACTTAATGTGAAACGGTGCTGATAAAGTGCTATGTCCCTATTCAACTGTTGGGTAGATACTACAGAGGTTAACTCTGTGATTTCCAAAGTGGCATATGGGGACCTTAAAAAGGGTCAGTGGAGTTTCCAGGGGGTCCTCAGAAAATGAATATTTTAATTTTACTGTTATGTCATTCATTTGAAGTAAGGACAGTGACAAAACGAGAAAGGAATATCTATTTTGATCAGAGGGCCTACAGAGGATCTACAGTGTTTTGTAGCTTTGTACCAAACCATATCAAACAACAAAAATCTCAGATGGGGTCCCGAAGTCTCTCTAAGAGAGCATGATACTGTGTCTGGGGGTCCGTCTGACAATCAAAATACTATAAAGCAAGGAATCTCCGTCTGTATGTGTGTCCTTCGCATATCTCGAGAACCGTTGGTCCGATCTACTTAACACTTGGCGGGTGCATTGCTGGGGACCCAAGGACGTGCAGTGTCGGATTGGACACGCGACATGTTCAATGTTAATAAACTTTTAATAAACAAGCGAACAGTGCTCTGCAGCAGCGGGGCTCAAAGCAAGCGACTGATAGCCTACGCCTATTTTGAACGGGCACTGCACTAGTCTTTATTAAATGGGGGTCCGTTTTATTTATTTGGGGGGGCCATGACAAAATATTCGGGTACATACCCCCACATCCATGGTACCCACGGGTTAGGCAGGGGTGTCAGACTCTCGCAGGACACCGGCCCTCGAGGAACCGGACTTTGACTTGACTAAGGTAAATATTCCACGTTACCAAGCGGCTTCGGCGACGCCATCTTGCTGTGCTAGCGTCACCGTTGCGTCAACCTGTACCTCATCTGATTTCCCACTGGTGACCAATCTCCTCCGATTTAAACAATCTCTGGGCGCATTGACTGACGTCACGTTCGTGTACACAGAACCGAGCTAGCGGACTACTCCTGACAATAATGACAAAGTTAGAATATCTGAATTCTTATCTCTCCGAGCGTTTGATGCGAACGGTTGAGGATATACTTCAAGTTGTCGGAGACACATTGTCTGAATTCCAGGAAGAAATCAACCGTACAAAAAGTGAAAATCAATACCTGAAAAGACAGCTGCTGGCTGCAAGCAATGAAAGAGCACAAGGTAGCTAGCTAACATACAAGCCGGATTTATACCCAAGGGGGAGTTGGGGCTGGAAGGCACTAATACATAACTCAGTCAAAGTTAGTTCAAATGCTTTTGAAATTTTAAAATGTAATTGCAGTATATTATATTGTCATAAATGTCAACAGCGCATAGGAAGAAAGTGTCCAAAATATATTTCGAATGAATGTCATTTACAAAAACTTTTTTGACCCATTTTTGTTTATTTTTTCGGACATCTTTCTAAACGTTAATGCGTGAAATGGGTTTTTCTTTTTTGCAGTAAAGGTCTTTGCCAAAATGGGTCTTAAAACACAATGCCCCCCTCGTCCCTCCCCGCTGGCAGAAAAAATAACCCCCAAAAATACATGTAAATGGAATCAAATCTCTCTCTGTGTCTGTTTCTCTCCATCTCACATTTGGAGCGTACATGATTCAACTGGTTTGTAAGACTCATTTGGAGATGGGCTTTTAAGATCGTCAGTAGACCTACTACTTTGCACCTAGTAGCCCTTGCTGTATATTTGACCATTGGGGTATATCTGCTTGGTATATCCAGTGTATACCTAGCAGTCACATGAAATGAGCAGCTGTGTTTGTTTTCATATTGCAGCTCATCTCCAGCCCCTGTGGTTTGTCGGGGTCTTACCAGCAGCTGAGCAGCAGCACTGTGGGCAGGAGTGGAGCCCCAGTGTCAGCCAGGACGACCCACAGCTCCCGCACACTACAGAGGAACTGAAGCTCAGGCCATGGAAAGATGAGCAGGATCAAGAACCCCCTCTAGACACAGACAACATTGACATCACTGCAGCTTTTTGTGGGAGCACCGATAATGACAGCAGCAGCACGGCTCAGCCCTGCCAGCTTAACCACACGCTCGATTTTGACACCAAAGAACTTGACTTCCAAATAACCGATCAGATCAAAACAGAGCCTCACGGAGAGGGCTATGAGCAGCCGGACACACTCAGTAATGCCGAGCCCGAGTCTCTTGCTCCAATAAATGCCCACTGCTCCAGAACTCAGAATGAGCACAGTGAAAGCGCACAAGAGACTGAACAGCATTCAAATAAGAGACAGCGTGAAGAGCATGTGATGCCCGTTCACAGCAACAGCCACAATCACTACTCGGTATGCCGGAAGTCCTTTCCTTCACCGCAGTACCTCAAAATGCACATGCGATCGCATAAAAAGCTGATGGCGTCCCACTGCGGCGTGTGTGGGAAAAGCTTCAGCTCCTACGGGAAGTTGAAGGAGCACCAGAGGCTGCACACAGGAGAGAGGCCTTTCTGCTGTGACTTCTGTGGGAAACGCTTCAACCAGAACTGTAATTTAAAGGTGCACCTAAGGGTTCACAGCGGGGAGAAGCCGTACTCCTGCCCGGTGTGTGGGAAGGGCTTCACTCAGTCCAGCCAAGTGAAGATGCACCTCAGAACACATAGATGAAGCTCTGAGGCAGCGAGGATCTTACAGCAAGAAGCGCCTGTGTTAGGAAATTGACTTTTACTACTTTAGTACTACTTTAGTGTCAGAATATTTTTTTTCTTTTCTTTCAATGATAACTGGTTCATTAAATGCAAAAATGTGACATTAATAAGGAATAACCTCATTTCAAAATGCCGCTTCTTGAATATATGACAGAATATATGAATAGCTACTATTTCTCAGCAAGACCAAGTAGTGCTTGTAATGGCGAGAGCTGCTCTAAGTTTCATAAATTCTAGTATTAAAATCACCATTGATTTGTTTGAAACTATTTCAGCTGACATATAACGTCTGCTTAAAACTGAATTACAAATATGATTCTTAATGCTGATCCTGAAAGCTTGGACCAGAATGGAAAACGAATTTGACAATTTCTAGGTCTTGAAAAGTTTTAAGAATTGTACAAAGAGGCTGGAAAAAGATGGAAAATATTTAGCATTTTCATCGTTGTAGGACCAGTGTCATTTGTGTAAATCTTTTTCATCATTTCCTCTTCTGAAAATTGTTTAGTGCAAACACAGTCTTGACTGTAAATGATACCCCTTTGTATGAAAAATCTGAGTAATTGTCAACCATATTGAAGCCCAAATGCTGTCATGTGTCCACACCCAGCAAGTATTACAATGTCTGCTTAATCAGATCCAAAGAACCATACTCTCTATCACACTGACATTTTCAGCATACTGATGTTGGAGAAAATTGGAAAAATATTTTTGTAGTAACAAATACAAAACACCGGGTGGGGTACTTGCCATTTCATTGCGTTTCATGAGTGTACTTGACAACCAACAAGAGTGTAATTTGAGAGACTTTAATTCATCTGAGGGGGAATGGAATCGCCTGACTGGGATGATGATCTTCTAAAATAAGATTATGCACATTGATTGGTGTTCTAGTTAAAATTGCCACTTACCAGAAGAAATTAAATAGCTATGTTTTTTTTTTTTCAACTCAATATTCCCACTCACTAAATAGTGGTAACACGGAAACATTGGTTCTTCAACCGCTGTCAAACCTCAAATAAAGAGCCAGAAAAGTCTTCTGTTTTTTAAAGCAGTGAGGAAATGGGTCAGTCCTTTTGACTTTGCCTTTGATGACACTCGTGAGAACAGAGGGGGTTTATTGTGTCCATAGGAATAGATTTTATTGATATATTCTGGACACAAGCTTCCTTTGCTTGTGGTTACAGTTTTTTCTGTTCTGCTCATTAAGAATTCTTTTTCTCTCTAGAATGATACCCAAAGGCCATTCATGTGGTTATGGGAAAGATGTATGTCCAGGCGTTCTACACATTATGTGTCCCCTGTCAAGGCCTAATTCAAGTTCATTCAGTTTTAGGACTTGCATAATTTGCCTATGCAGTAATGGACCGTGCACTTAAAGATGGCAGTCTACTAGTTTAACATTGTCAAAGAGGGCACATCATGAAGAGGGGGACAGCCATTATGAGCCCTGGAAATATTTGTAAACCAGTTTGTAGTTTGGATGTGCCAGAATATTTTTCCACTTATATCTTATCTTATATGTTAAATATATGCCACTGTGGGTGTTATGGAATATTCACCCTTTCCTCTGATATTCATCGCAGTCAGAGCTATAGTGTTTGCCGTCTTTCTGTGTCCACTAGCCATGAATGTTGATGAGCAGGTCTGCAGACCAAGGAGACTGATTATAAAAACCAAGGAGACCTAGCAGATCTACCTCGCACACCGCCCTGCCATCTTTGAGTGGGTAACAGAGCTTTGCTTCTGGTCTGAGTTGTCACATCGCCTCAATGAGGAGGTGTGGAAATGCTGCAGGAAGAGCGAGGAGGTCCACATGCTGTGAAAGCAGGAGACGCAGCTGATTCACTGAATTTAGTTTCTTCTTCAAATTTTCAATATCTATTGTTTTGGTAAACTACACTCTGGGTGGGTCCATTCAATTACTGAAGGGCAATCAAAGGCAACAGGCTATCATTACTGCACTGTTATATCATTACATAGTCATTACCCAATCAGAGGCAATCAAATTAAATCATCAATCAAATCATTGTGCATCAGAATTAGATGGAGGGAGGATTTCTGGCGCTCAATCAGTGCCAGTGTTGGCTCCTTCCTTAAAATAAATACATCACATTATCTGTAAATTATATCAGACGTTGCTAAGCCCCTAAGAACAGTAATTTGTTGTATTACTCATATCAATTTTGTGACTGATTGTCAAACTGAATTATATTTCACAATGACTTTCACTTTTTGGTCATCAGTTTTAACAATGACATATTGGGATGTTGTAATTAAATGATGCTGAAGTCATTGGAAAGTCAGCATTGGAAGTCATTGGACAATCAGCAATTCAAATAGCCTGTTACTGATTATGGGATATACAAGAACCCTAACCCTTAATATCAAATTAATTGTGGCACTTTCACAGGTAGATATGCTGTTTGTATGAGTGATGCAGTGTCAACAATCTTTTAACCAGGCTTTTATTAGAGGGAGTCATTTATTATAGCTAATCTTTGATATTTAGGTTGCTAAAATGAACAAGCTATTATTTGAAACCAAGCATTTAGTGGAAGTTTAACGGTAGCATATTAACACATTAGAAATAAAATGAATGTAATTGCCACACAGCTCCTGATCTAACATTTTACATTACTGTTGATTCTGATAGCCGGCTTAGCAATGAAGACACTGACTGTCAGTGGCGCTATACGCTTTATGTCAAAAAGACTTACGGGAAAGCACATTAGATTAGTGGTTTTGCAACTTTTTATGAAGGGAACTTTTTGATTAATTGACCTTTGGCTGCCAAATGATTGAGTGAGGAAAAAGAAAGGCCTAGAAACAACTTATTTCTGTTTCCTCCACAAGTCTTCCCAAGGGAACTCTCATTCAAATGAATCTCCAATTTATAATACTGCAGAAAAGCATTCCATAAAGATGACTGTTCATGACCCATGACGTTGGCATAAATATAACATTTCATATTGACAACAATCTACTTTGTTTTTAGTAGCTGTGTGTAGGTTAGAAGCTGTGAGTGTCAGACAAAAACATCACACTCATGGGCTCTATAAAATATATTGGAATGGGACTGAGCAAGGTGGCATGGCTGTAAACTGAGATCGTTTTGCACAATGAAGATAAGAAATGAAATCAGTCAGTATCAGGGTCCATACCACGAGTTTCTACATCACCTCTGAATGTGCCTGTTTGACCCTGCATGAACATATTGCAGCCTCACAACATCAAGTCATCGGTCACTGTAATTAACTAGATGGCAACAAGTGTATACCGCTACTAACACTTACAACATGTAGCCTGTCTGTAATGGGACATGAGATATGCCTGTTCAAATTCTAGCCACTTTTAAGCATTTTAGCCGATTATCACAACACCACATGGCCAATCAGCTGTATATCTGTTCAGTTTCCATTAGGGCTGCTTTTACCACTGTACCAAGTTTTGAAAAATTGGCAGGGCGGTTATGTCTAAACTGGAAATTAGCTCTCAAGTGCCCCCATGTTGTTTGATTAGACCAATAATAGATGGCTTGCCTCTTCTTATGTCTGCTGATAGGCCACAATGTTTGATGATGTTGTGTGAATGCATTCGGAAGTTATATGCCTGTTAATAAGCCCACTGCCACACCCCCTGCTGGCCAGTTGGTATGAAAAGTTAGTCTTCCTCGCCCCATGACCAACCTTTTCACAAATGCAATTATAACTTTTTGATATATTCTGCTAACAGACAAACAGATGGAATGAGGTGAAAACATAACCCTCGTCCAACTCCACTGGCGGAAGTAAAAACTAACCCTAGGTAAATAGGATCGGCTGAAGGTTAGGCAAGGCAAGGCTCGGTTGGAAATGGAACAGGCCTACTGAAGCACATATATCACAACAGAATATCAGTGCAGCTTAATTAGACGATTGTTTTCACTGACCTTTAAAACAAACAGCGAACATTTAGTTACGACTACAAGGTTTAAAGATAGATTTCATGATTCATTGGTGTTGCAACATTCAAACATAAAGGAGCCAGCAATGGAATTCTGTGTTTATGTAAAAATCTAACTGAAATTTGATACTGAAAACATCCTCTGTAAATCAACAGCCCCAAGCCATCATAGTAAGGCTGATTCCTAATTGTTATGGGAAGTTGCTATTATTTAAAGCTCCACACACATTGTTGTGATTCCAAGGGGAACAAGGGGAACTGAGTATACTTGAGGTGACAACAAACCCATTAATGGGCAATTTTAGTGCATTGGTAGTACTGTGATAGGAGCACAGTGATGAATTACCATATATAACAATATATAACAATATATTGAATAGAATAGAATGAAGCAGAACAGAATAGACAGAGGAAGGCAGTTTGTCTCTACTCTAGGATAATGAATATCTATAACAGAGATAGATAAACACCAGCATTCTCGAGAATGTTTATCTTCTGTCTTTTGATTTAATACCAAGGATCTGTCTCGAATGTCTCTGATAGAAACTGCTGAGCATGGTGTTTGGTGAAAGAAAACTGCTCACAAAAACCTGACAATAGCTCAGAAGCCATGAATCTATACTACAGAGTTAGGCTGCAAACACACTGAGACTGATAGACTGGTCAACAGAGGAAATTGGTTGAAGTAATAATCTGTGGCATTTTTGTTTTCCCTGATTTTGGCGTGACATTTCTTGATAAGTGGTAATTGCTGTGTGCATTTCCCAGCAATCACTTTGCAACAGAGTTGCCAGTACTTTGACGTCACTTGAATGACAGCAGCTCCGACACCCAAACAAACAAGCGTGAGCTGTCTCATGACTCTACTTTCTATTGAAACTAGTCAGAAATAACAGAAGGACAGAATTTAAACCAGTGTCTAAGAGCAACCATGTCTACAGAGACATCTGTAATCTGCACTATATAAATAAATCAAACATGTTTTATAAAACATTGTGATAACTGTTTAGGGTTAGGACCTACATTATTACTGTATATCTATTTCAATCAATAGCTGCAAGCAAATACTCAACCAATAGTGTTATATCGACAAAAGACAATGACTGCTTACAGTAATGTTGCCAATAGACCTGCATCAGTACTTTTAACCTGGGTTTGGTTCGGTTTGGTTTCAGTTCAGGCATTCAAAATAGTTCAGATTTTTGGTTCCATTTTCCATTATTTAACTCTGACTCTGTACCATAATTCAATTTAACCAAAGTCGGTCAATTATTTTTTTAAGACCAAAAAATAACAGAAATTTCCATTAATTGCTCAGCAATACTGTGAAATGTTTACATGATATTTCAGTACCAAAGAAATGTCAGTTTTTCAAAAGTTAATATAGAGCCACACTATAGTGTCATCAAAAGCAATGTTGTTTATAATCTTAGATCTACATCAGATAATGGTAATTTGACTAAGGAGAATAGAATAGCTAAATGAATGTGTTGGGCTGATGTTAGCTAGCAATAGATCTAATCAGCTGCAACTCCATGTAGGCACTGGCCCAACATAATAATGAAGTCACTTAATGTAGACTGCAGCTAATAAATCAGAGCAAAAACTACCAGTCCAAAAGAAAGGGAGTCACACCTGCATCGCTCCTCAGTCCCCTCTCATGTTTAAGTGCTTTGCATCTTTAAAGGTAATGCTGATGCATTGGTTTTGGCTTGGAGGTGGTTGCTTTCCATTTTAGCATGCCTCTTTGAAGCCTAACCTTAGTTTCTTTCTCCTTGGAGTTTCTATAGGTACCGGTCTTTTCTTTGTTCAGCCATGGTGGGTGATTCTATAATTAGGGGTACAGTTCATGTTCATGGGTTGTATAAACAATTTTACAAAATATACACTTTGAACAAAGTGTATATTTTTAAAAATATACGCTTTGTAAAATTTATGTTAGGGTAGGCTATATCTTGCTTTCTTTTAACATAAAAAGTCAAGCAGTTCCATCATTATCTTTTTGTATAATATTTTGAGCATTATTCGATTATTCAATCTATGTCCGAGATCTCCGTCAACAGTAACCCATTGAAAAAAACCTCATAAATCAACTATGCTTTGCTCCAAAGTCACATAACCATCATCAAGTGATGCCACTTCCCTCAGTTGCAGACATTTTGAAGACAGTGTGGTAAGTTTCTACTGCTGTTCAATTTTTCATCATTGAGTCGTCAGCAGTGTCAGCAACATATTCCAATGTACATGCTTTAACTGTTATATTGCAATAATGTAGTGAAAATGTGTGAAAACCTGATTTAACACTGCCATGTGGTGACATGTGCAAGGCCAGCAGTGAATGGATGAATGGTGTTTATTGTCATAATTTCAGATATATAAAAATACTTCTATCATCCCTAGTTTAAGCTCATATAAGTGCTGTACATCAAAAAATATTCATTAACAATTTCATGACGTAATAATTACATGACAACATCTGAGAAGTTGTAATAAGATAGAGCAATCACATGATACTTTCAGAGGGGCTCAACTCAAACCATTATATTGTCATTATAATACCGTTAAATGTATTTCAGCACATGAATCATGACACTGCAACTAGACAACTGCCTGATCATTAAAGGAGCATTCCACATTTTTTCCAACATTATGTCTATTATGTGTAGCATTATACTGATCTCAGCAGCAAAATGATTTCACGATAAGGATTAGAGGTTTTAAATGACGACTACAGCTGATATTTATGGGACCTAAGAAACTATTCTACAAGAAACTGCTATTCACTGGTTGTGGTTGCATACCCTTCGAACTGAACGACAAGTTGTTATAATAATGACAGCAAAAGTGAAAATAATCACTCATTGATCCGCCAGTCCTAGTGGAAAATATGATATCTCTCTGGGAATGTTTCAGTTTTTAACCTCTTTTCCTTTGTGCTGCAAACACACACACATGCCACATGCACATACATGTCAGCTGATTAATGTCATGCCACTAGTTTCTCACACCTCACATGTCCCTCAGCTCTAAGCTCCCGAGGCCCGCTGGCCTCGGGAGCTTAGAGGTTAGAAAAGCAGTTGATAAGAAGCTTGTGCAGGAAGATCTGCGGTTGAAACCTCCCATTCTAGATGAAGAATCAGGAAAGTGAGAAGTAATGAATATCTCACCTCTCTCAACAACAAAGTACTTAACCCCCATTTGCTCCAGTGTAGTTTAGTGGGAAGCAGTGAAAGACTGGTTGCACTGAGCAGCTTACATGAACACGTCTCTTATAAGATTATGGTGGCTACCTGTGTCACAGTTTTTTATATACATGATTATGTAACTCAGTGATGTTAAAATATGTTATTCTTCTAAGCTGAAGTGAAAAATGTGTGTATTGACCTTGGAGTTTGAGATAGATTTAGGTTTCCCATAAAATGTTCCCTTAATCCATGAGGAAGAAACTCAGAATCAGAAACCAACTTTAGCCTTGTGACCCAAATCACATAATAATGAGAAAGCCTGATAGAAAATCTGTCATAGTAATGACAATATAGGATTATTACAAGAAAACCTGGCAATTGATTATGTTTTTAAGATGAATGCTTCTGTAAGAAAGTGCTATGCTCTGCCTAAAAAAGGCAGACGCAGCACCTTTTCTAAACCGTCTGCTTTCTATCTGCCTGGTGGCCGCTCTCCATCACTCTTCTGGTGAAGAAGGAACTGGCAGTTTGAAAAAAGCTGAACAGTGGGAAAGCTCCCTTAACCACCAGAATTGACTATCTGGGTAATCAGAAGTGGAAAGTTCATCCTTGTAGTGAAGCCATGGAAAAACAGTAGAGAACACAATGTGTTTCTATCATTGTACATCCTAGCTGTTAAGTTTCACCGTAGTCTGAGGCAGGCTGACCTGTTTTTGGCAGGACAGCAAACAGTAAACATGTAAACACAGTTGTGTCAGATGCATATTCAAATGGTAAATTATTGTCAGTTGAGAGGCACATTCTCAGCAAGGTGTGCAGTTACAGTAACTGGAGTATCTTAATAAGGGTAAAGTAACAGGAATAGACTGTTCACATGGCCAATTTATTACTTGAGGTGCCGACTTATATGAATTAATGCTGGAATACTGACATGCATGATCAGTGTGCCAGCTTTAAAAATGTATGGAGTAAAAGCAATTCTTCAAACCAACAGATTTCAGAAGCAAACTCCATCAATGTCTAATTGTTTCATTGTCCCGTTCTCCTTTTGATTTTGGCTCCATAAGCCAACATCATGCTATAAAGAGATGTGGTTTTGCACTAATATGATTTGCCAGCTGGACTAATTACTACATATAAGCTCTTGGAAAATCCATAATAAGGATTAGGGGAAATTAATTTATCCATAATAGGATTAGAGACCTCAGTCACAAATACCATCAACAGCACTCACTTGACTCTTGTTTTGTCCTCTTCCCCTCAGTTTTAGGAAAGAGCTGGAGAGGGAGAGAGACACAGAGGGAAAACTTGCATCTAAAATCCTACTAAAAAGGAGTTGTTGGTAAATGGAGTAGCTGTTGAAACTGAAACTAATGTGATGGAGGAGAAGAACTGAGAGAAAGTTAGTGTGAAACAAACATGTCCATAAATTAAGAGATATTTGGAGAAATATTGTTGTGTATGTGAGAAAGAGGCTGGAAATGAATCCTATGAATCAGCATGAAAAATTGGACTCCTAAGTCTTCAGTGATTAAAAGCCGCGGTAGGTGGGTTTGAAGGAAACCAGGAAGACTAGCGCACTTATCCCCCATCGCCCCTCGCTCCGCTACCCACCGAGCCAACAGCAATCTGCAGTGTGAAGTTGATAGAAAACTGGAAGCGAAGCCCTCCTGCTCCAGTTTCCCTCAATTGGTCAGATGCCCAAGCCTCAAAATTTATGTTGAAAGGAAAATAACAGAGCAATGGCACTATCAATATTGTCACAATTCTGACATATTATCTTACTCATTCATGCTCACTCAACATGGGGATTACTTTTGCTGAATTCAAGCAAATTCTCAACTTAACCTATGTGGTTTCAGCATCGCAATTTCACCATGAAAATGTGGGTTCTTGTTTATACTCTTCCATTCTTGTCTCTCTATGTGAAAGATGAAATAATCATCAGAGGCATGTATGGCTTACCCACTAGGGACTCCACCCATTCTGCACCTCCATTTGACCCTGTACATTTTGCATCTGCCCAGTCAAGTACCCAAGTCAAGTTATTTATAGAGTGTTTTTAACAAACAGGTTTGTCATGAGTTACCCACTGATGGGGTGCCAACCCCATCAGATAGGTCAGGCAAATTATATTAAAAACTCAAAAAGCTCAATATAGCCTGCAGCTATTGAAGATAGCTGAGATAGTATGCAAATTTGTATGAGAGGACAAAGTTACAAGTAGATCAAATTTATCTACACACGCATACAACTCTCGGTGGCATGTGGCCTGTCGGTGACCCAGCCATACTCCAGGCTTGATCTCTTCATCCTCTCATCACCGGCCGCTGTTCTTCTTTGTCCTTCTTTTTTTCTATTTAAACTTATCTTTATCCTCAACCCTGCCTTTTTCTTTTCTTACAGGATATTGCTCTTTTTCTATTTATCCCCCTTTACATTTACTCTCTCCGTCTCTCCCCTCATCCCTTCATCTTCCACTCCTCTCTCCCCCTCCATCAATCCCTCCTCCGCTCTCCCTGACTCTCTCCTTCAGCCTCACTGTCTCTTGGCCCAGGATTCATAATTCACAACAGGCTTTTATTGTTGACATTGGCCTGGGTGCACACCGTACATTCTCACAGAACCATAAGTCTCCAGGATTACGTGCACACTCATATTTCTGATCCCCTATCCTGGCATAAAGGGAAATCTGTGTCTTTTTCCACCTACTGGCAGACAGTGATCGCCTGTAAGTGGCAAGATAAATCACCCAGCTACGGTATTTTATGATGCTGTGAGGGACGGCCTCTCTTCAGGGAGTGACAAAAATACAAGCGCTGGATACATACATGTTGTCTGAGGTAGTGAGAAGTCGTGGTCACAGAAGCTTGTTGGTTATGTCAGAATAAGCTACAATACATTTAGTGTATTCTTGCCATATGAAAAAAGGGTGCGTTTTCATTTTTGCAATGACAGAGTGCCAGAGTGACTGGATCTTTATGTATATTTACAGAGTCTTGGACTTATTCTGACTCAGCTGTCACGGACATCCATGGAGGACCTGTCCTACGTTATGGACCCGATGCACTGCTCTCTCCCTTCTGTTTTTGTCTGCTGCTTGTTGGTTATGCATTCAGAGCCACGGCACATATTTTTTAAAAGATCTTTTTATGGCATTTCTGCTTCACTGGACAGTTTTAAGTGGAGAGTGACATGAAAGATGTGAGGGAGGAGGGGGCGGGGTGACGTGCAGCACAGGTCATGAGCCGCTGAGCACCACAGCCAGTCTGTAACACCCCTCTCCCTCCAGTCTCATCTATAGTACTAACAACTTTGGGCTTACAATAGCATGCCTCGTCCGTTTAACCCATGTGACTAAATGCTCAATTGATGAAGGCACTGGCCCTCATTTAGTCCCTTTAATTTAGGTCCTAAAGTTAGTGTGTTATTTTTGACAGCAATTAGATTCAGCCTCAGCCTCATTCTATTAACTAAAATGTTTATTAGCTTTGGTCACAGCACATATAAGAAATGTTTCGGCAAGTGACGCAACTTGAAAAAATGATTACGTTGTATTGTATTGTACTACAATAACTTATCTGCCAACATTGACTTCTGAAAATAAGGACATTTTTCCAGTGCTACATAACTACCACCCTATCTGGCACCCTATCTGAATGTTTGGAGAATTATATTTCATGCATGTTAGAAATAGGCAAAGAATTTACTAGGGAAACATCAACCAAGGCATTGAGCAGTAAGTAATGGCATTTACTTCTGCTGGTTTAGTAGGCTACCGTGGTACCTTTTTCAGTCCGTTTCCTGCATGGCTCATAATTACAGAAAGTGTTGAGAGTGAGAGAGAGAGAGAGAGAGAGAGAGAGAGAGAGTGAGTGAGTCTTGGTTCATTGGGCACTGGGTTTAGTAGGCCTCATTAGAGTTGAAGCTTCATAATAGAGGACACTCACTAACAATCCTGGTGCTTTGACCCCAGAGGGGTGACAGGGTTTAGAGAAGACAGGCTTGGATGAATCCACCAGGACGGGGGTCCCCCACTCACTCGGGTCCCTAGGGCTCCTCTGTTCTTTCACTCCTGGAAATTATTTATCCCGATGAAAGAATTATCTCCGGAATCGATAACATAAATAGACTAAGCCATTAAATGATTGGCCTAGCTCCAGGAAGGTATAAACATCAAGGATTTTAGGCACACAGTGTGCAATGGAAGTGATTTACTGTGCTTTGCCCTCCAACACCCAGCCAAACAGCTTGCTTTTTAAATACCACTGAGAGATAAATGAGAATTGGAGCTGTACGCATATAAAACATCATGTCCATGTTAATAGTTTCAAGACAAAATGAGATATCCACCATCCAAATAAATCTGAAAAATACTCGATTGATGATTTTTTTAACGATTTTTGCAAGCATGAAAGTAGAACTCATTATGAAATACAATTACACATCTTTTAGAGGATGGGCTCATCTGTATTTTTGAAATATCAAAACAGTCAGGTTAACAGTTTGTTCTAAAATGCATAGGGAATATATAGCCTTTTGTCCAACTCTCCACTTAGAGAGTGCAGCTTTCCCACTGATAAGACTTCCTTTTGTCGAACTGGCACAAGGCAGGGAGGTTCATGCAAGTCATATCTGTAGCGGAGCAGAGAGTGCAATTAGAGCCTGTTTAGAAAGCTATTAAAAACAACTGATAAGATCAATAAGCTCCCCTTGAGTGTATCATCAAAACTCTCCTCCTCCACTCTGCATCAAAACCTCCCATCTCTCTTCCACTCTCCTGCCCTCTTCTTTGTCCCTGTAATTTCAAGGTGTGCTAACCTTACCGCCATGTTTCATTCCATCTTCCAGCCACTGTAATCCCTCATACTTTACAGTACAGCATGACTACTGTATTTCTCTGAAGAGATTTGTTTGAAACACCAGCAGCACAACAACACTCAGTTGATATCAACCTTGGTCCCCCCCCCATGGAGGAAAACTATTGGTTTCCTCCAGAGTGACTTGGATTTATATTGTAATTTTCACCCAGAGTACGTACTGTTAGAGCCGAATCAACAAGCTGAATATATTTCCTACATTATAAAATCGTTGCAGGATCCTTTGTTGTTTCTTTTTCTATTTACATACACACCCTCAAGACCCTCTGGAAGTATTATTTTTTACAGCCCCCTAGTTTGAATAACAGGCCGTGTTTTGTTAGATTCCAAGACAGAATCCAGTAAACTCACCCTCCATGCATCAATGCAGAATGTAAGGGCTACAGATACTGTGCCTAAATACATGTCATCCATAATACATTCCTTTATGTTGATTCTGGCTAAAAAGGTTTTTGAAATGCTGCCATGATGGCTTTCCTCCAAAACGACAGTATCTTAACCCTCCTGTTGTGTTCCGGTCAAATTGGACCGATTTACAAGTTTTCTCTCTGAAAAATGTAGTTCATTTAATCTGATTGTCATGAGGTTCCATGACGTTGTCCACACAGGGCATCTGAACAGAGGCCAGGAAACTGTCAGTGAAGATGCAGTAAAATTTTCATGTGTAGTTTTGGGTCTATGTCCCTTCTTTACTAATAAAATCATACCGGTCAGTTTTGACCGGGAACACAACAGATGTTATTTTGTGCCACTATTTAGAAATTTGAAATGGTTTCAAAACAAATGTCCTTATTAAACTTTGACATAAAGTAATCTGTGATAAATAGCACAATATGTTTCATCTGAGTATTTGTTATAGTCAAAATAATCCATCCATACTTTTTTTTTTTTTTTTTTACTCAAAAACGAGTTATATGAGCTCAGGTCAATGAGGCCTACAGGCCATAAATAGCAAATAAAAGTTCAAACCTTGTAATGTTCACAAGAACTTAAATTGATAAAAAGGTCTAACACAACATTAGGTGATAATATATGTATTATTATGGATTTATAATCAGCTATAATGGGGCGGTCATTTTGGACCGGGAACACAGAATGAATTAACATGAAACGAACACAACAGGAGGGTTAATCAAGCGGCTTGGGTCAAATGGATGGTAACACATATAACATTACTTTTTCATCAAGAAGGTGAATTACAGAACTAACATCATTTGGAGTTTGTTTTGATGATTTTGATACACCCTTAGATCAAGCTGAGGTGACAACCACATTTCCTCAAGGAAATAACGGATGCCTAGTCCACCACTCACATTATTCAAATTTGACTTTTGCCTGTTCAGAAACTTGGCAATGACAGGACCTATGAAGCAAACACATTAACTGTCAGAATAGTAAAGAGCCCAGAGGACAGTCCACGGCCAAAATGTGCCAATAAACTGCACTTCAGCATAAGCTGTGAAAGGATGTTGGAATAAATAAATGACAGAACATTACACACAGCAGTGTTCACAGTACACAGTGCAAAATGACATGCTGACAAAGCAAGCATGCCTTGTTAACAATGTCAGTTTGATAGTTTGATGACTTAATTTCTCTGCATCCATGGAAATATCCCTTTGCTAGTCCTTGGAGGTGATTCTACATCTGGCCCAGTCCATCACTTTGATCGGTGGATCGAAATGTCAGAGTGAAACACAAGAGCGAGCAACAGAGAAGACATGAATGCGGGGAGATACATTGCCTTTGAGTCTGTGAGTGTCTAG
Source organism: Centroberyx affinis (assembly GCF_046629955.1). NCBI lineage: Eukaryota > Metazoa > Chordata > Actinopteri > Beryciformes > Berycidae > Centroberyx > Centroberyx affinis. Next base: position 40,109 of record NW_027278958.1, on the reverse strand, counting down.
ACGCAGCTCCTTGGAGAGCAGGGGTCAGTCCTGCCGGTGTTTCTGGATGAATGGGCAGGCAGTTCTTTGAGTCACTGATGGATCCAACAGGCATCAGACAACCGCATGCACACAGGACCACATACTGCAGTAACACTCCTGGAGCCCGCAGCTGTCCAAACAACCAGCCATCTCCCTGTATCAACTATCCCAATTCTTGTCCATTCCTCTTAGTGCGACATATAACAAAATATATGGCTCTGGAGAGACATATTATAAAAGTGCTTACAGCTATTTCATTCTTTATGATTTATAAGCGCTCGATGTCAAAGTATTGACTTTGAATGGAACAAATGTTAATTCTTCCCTCAGCAAATGTCCCATATCTCCTTTCTTACTTGAATTAATCTCTTTTGTGAAAATATATGGATAAACAAAGTCATGATTTATGTCTTACCAGAGGTGTGACCAAGTCAGCTTTGTCTCAAGTCTTGAGCCACAAGTCTCAAGTCAAGTTCCAAGTCTAAATGTAGATTATCAAATCAAGTCCAAAGTCCAGATTCCAGTATAAATTTAATATCTTAAAGAAAACTAAATATCTAGGACTTTTCAATGCAACATGGTTTTAATAGGATACAAACTTGAGCATGAACATCATGAGTTAGATTTCTATAATCAGTTTCAACTTCAATAAATTCAATCATTCCATACAAATTCAGAAAACAGAATTTAAATTTAGTCGTCTGGTGGAACAAATCTCACCACTTTCAATCTAATTCATTTACACAAACACAAGATCTTTTGACAAGACTTTAGAAACCTTTTCAAGTCAGTACAAGTACAAGTCAAAGTCAAGTCCCAAGTCACCAGAACCCAAGTCAAGTCAAGTCTCAAGTCTTCTCTTCATCCATTAAGTCAAGTCTCAAGTAATTCAAATTGTGACTTGAGTCTAACTCGAGTCCATGTGACTCGAGTCCCCACCTTTGTGTCTTACCTCTTTCTCTAATCAACCCTGCCCAACGTTGAAAGCTACCTGGATGGATGTTACATGCATTTGTTCAAGTCCTTTGTGTTGCTCTTAATAGCCTTCAATCTTGTAAGCAGCATGGAGTCTGAAACCCTCCGGTGCTGACATTTCTTCTTGCAGTGGTGTAGCATCACCGGCACAATGACCTACCTGCGGAGAGGAGGAAACACACACAATGTGAAGATATTCAGTCTTATTGCCATATTGATAATCTGTCAAATACAGCTCACCTCATATATTGAATTTCTCAGGGCAAGTATGCAAACTACTTGGCAGGCAGAGCTAACAATAAACCCCCCACAGGTACATACAGAACAGAATGAAGCAGGCACACAACTTCCTGATGGTATGATACAAAATAACAGTCATAGCACACGATGAGCCAAAAGACATTCACAGTAGAAAGCCTCTCTAGATAATGGAATAGAACCGATGCAGGTGGTGGCCGGGCATGGAGGGAGGCTTCAACAACACAAACCACAAGCACAGCAGCATGAGTTTACAGCAGGAATTAGTGTTAAGTTGTGTTTAAACAGACCCATTTACTGTAAGTGTTTAATCGTGATTGGTGTGTGTCATGCAGCTAATAGTGCTGCGGCACGCCTGATTGCATGTCCTGCCTGACCTACTGCAAAGTTCAGTGAACTGCTGATAGCCATTTTGTCAAATGTGGTGTTAACAACTGACGGCTGGTGTTTGGGTTTCTCGCTCTGTCAGCACGATAAACATAGGCTGTGAAAAGAAAATCATCCTCACTGAAGAGAAAGTGACATGACACATAAACCACTGGTGTAGCTGGAGTGTATACCCAGCTCCTGTTTACACCATGTGTGCACTGTGTCTCTACCCATTAACAAATACCAGTTTCAGAACCAATTTGTTTTGCTGCAGTTCAGTATCAAAGCGTAGCAGCCACTGGGAAAGGGTGCTGGGGCGCAGCAACTTTCCCACCCCTCTTCTGAGAATTACAAAGTGGTAGCGTGTTTAATACTCACTGGGCAGCAATGTGGCCAATTCAAAAGCGGCAGGAAGTCTCTTGTTTTCCCACTGCCATTGAGCTGGGGTCGAGATCCAAATCTCACCAAAGAACAGCTTTTTAGACATCAGCTATGATTAAAATGTAGTCACTCTGTTTTAGGACAGTCTTTTCTATTTGCACTGGCTTTTTCTTGCTGTTTTTATTAAGGTTATTCACTGTGCCAGAGAGTGATAAACAAGTTCACAAAATTGAACTTCAGCAAATATGCAGTCAAGCAAGTGCATTAGTCAACACACACACACAGCCCCAAGGACAAAGGCTTAATACACAGACATCATTTTGAGGTATTTTGAGGCCAACACCTGCGGACAATAGTTTTTTTTTTTTTGTTGCATTTTTTCCTGGTAGCCCACTCTGTTATCTATATTAATATATTTGTTTTCTCATACCTATTGCAGACAATGTCTAATTATTGTGAGACTGTTGGATGAAGCACTTGGATGGAGAAGAGTCATTCAAATACCATAAAACTGCGCATTAGCAATGCAGCATGGATAAAAACACATGAATGCTTGTTACAGTATGGACAGACGTTAACTGTGGCTGTGCACCAGCAGTGAGCGACACACTATAGAAACACACACACACACACTGTGGCAGCACTCTAGTGAATGTCAAATGCCAGAAATCCACTTAGCTTAGATGAGCTTCTGGTCTGAGCAAGGTTCTCATTCAGTGACATTTAGGACTGTCCTTGGAAGTATAAAAACAATAAAAGTCTTTTCAAAGCACCAACAACACGTAGCTAATGGTATGCTGTCAGTACTAAAAAAAATAGCTCCTTCAGTGATTGACAAATTTTCTGTTTCAAAAGTGTTCATTTTTTTAAGATCCTAAACTTAAAGCTAAACTAGACAAGATTTGTATGTAAAAATACACCTGTGTCCCATGCCCCCTGATTGAAACCCTGTAAATTCACTCTGTTTACCCAAATTAAATTCTGTTTTCGGTTATGTATACTTAACCCCCCTAGATCACAAGGGGACTGCCCCATCCCGTCTATTGATTGGGCAAGGTCCGCATGAACAGCAATTGGTCAAGCCTGCTGTCAATTCCGCTACAATACCAAAAATAGAAGCCAGTTTTGACTTTGCGTTAAATGTATTGCATAAATGATTCATATACTAGAACACCTTCTATAAATGACATCCACATACTGCATGGATATACGTGGAGGTCATTTCCACAGTTCAGCAAGGAGAGATACTGCTCTGTTACTGTGATGCTGTGTGCTGCATCACAATGACTTTCGCCTTCCTGTCTCAGTTGATACTGGAGCCACAGGAGAAAAATGGAAGAAGGGAGAGGTAAAAATAAGGGGGCAAGTGAGAGAAGGAAAGGTATACCAAGAAATTAAGAGTGAATGCAGTCAAAGAAGGAACAATGGAGGTAAAGAAAGTAACTCCAACAGGTGAATAAAGGAGATTCAGGAGAGGTCTTTCTAGTTGCTTTTCCTCTATCTGAATTTCACTACTTGTTTATATAGACTAGTGAGGATCTTCAGTGTACTTTTTGGAAAATGTGAAAGGTTATTGTTTGTCCCTTATTGAGAATTTTCTGTGCAGCAAAGATTGATAAAGCAAACCTATACGCAGCATCATAGTTAACTGAGAGGCAATAGATTCTCTGTTTTCTATTCATTCTAACAAAATCCCGTGAGAAATTAAGCAAAGTTGATGATGATGGATGCACTTTCCCCTCTGTATACAATTTTACTTGAAAATTGTTGATTAATTGCCTTAATCAATTGCCTTAATCAACCTTGGTTTCAGTTCACACATTTTCTTGTAAGTGTTTGAAAGTGGGTGGACACAGCCTGAGAATACCACAGGTTGGACACAAACCATTTTAGCAGCCATGACAAAGCATCTAAAATATCTGCTGACAGCAGCAATTTGTGTAGACACACTGTCTGAGGATGCTAGGCGTGCACACTTTAACAATTAATCTCACATTAGAGCACCATAACATGGCTATTCAAGAGAGTGTGCTGATGCAGTTGCCTTTTAGGTAAGCAAATTCTTTAATGAAGTTGACCTTAAGCAAAAATGCCGCCTTTTTAAAACCCATTTTTTTATTCTTCATGAGCTGAGTCGGTTTCATTGATGCACGATGAAACCAACATGAATGTTCCAACTGTATTCACATTTAACTACTAGTAATTTTCACAGCCTCTGCAGGCAACTAAACCACTAATCCCATTTTTTCCATGATGCTTCACTTTCCCAGCATGTCCCTTCAGAAGTCCAAGAATCCCCTGTTGTTGACAACATGACTTTTGACAACTTCCTACTGCAATATTCTTAATTTCTGATTGCGAATCATGCGTCCCCAATCCCTGTTTGGAGCATTAGGGTTGTTAAAGGGAGGGCTGTGGTTTTCCTCATGGCTACCAAAATAAGATTTAATGGGTGGGTTATATGGACAAAAAGGAATGTTTGCGTGTGCAGAGTCACGCCCTCCTGGTATGTTGCTGGACCCTGTCACTCCTCATAACTCAGACTAGAGGAAACAGATGTCAGGTTACAGCGGTTTCATACACATTGCTCAACTGCCCTGGATAACCTCTGTCCTCCAAAGACTGAACTGAATTCACAGAATTTAAAATTTCCTCCACAAGCTATTATGTCATGAAAATCACTTAATCTTCTGCACTCTGGGTAAGAGCATCAGCTAAGTACCCAAAACTAAATGATTTCATTCAGACAATAGGAATCTGTGATAGGTTTGGGATTGAAGGTGCATTTTTCTTTCAAACAGCTTGAACTGTCAGGGACAGAGAAAGAGTTCAGAAAGAAAACATTCACAGCTCCAACCCTGTAAAGTTTATGGTTGCATAGAGCACACACTATACCTTTGAAATGACACAATTTGAATGCCATGCTATTTATAAACATACAAGAACATGCCTATTAGTCCTGAAAGAAAATATAGACACACTGCACTTGTGATAGTCATGCATGTGTAAATCGTGATATTTTGTGTAAATGAGTCCATGTAAATTGGAGGTAGTGCCATGTTCATTGACACTTTTCAACATCGACTCACCCAATTATTGCAGCGCAAATAAGGTCTTTTGAAACATTGGGGCAAATAAAAAGACAGTGTGATAAGTTTGGATATTCAGCACGATATGATAAGTTTGGATGCAGAATGGCTGCTATTGCTTCCAGCTGTAGGTATCATCACCAGTAAGCCAGGTGAGTAAGGACAGAGTATTGCATCTGGGATATCGTCTACAGGTCACTATAATGACAAACCATATTATGGTCTACAGGTCATTATAGTGACATGTAGACGATATCCCAGTAAAATAAATGAATTAAGCACACATAAACCCAAAGCATGCATGCTTTTGGGGTTATGTGTGCTTAATTCATTTATTTTCATTTATTTTCTAGCTATCTTAGTGGATTAGTCTAAAAGACGCAGTGCACAGCCTGCACTTGTAAGCAGTGATTGAGTGGAGCTATTTTGGTGCGCAGTGATCTTTTGTTTTCGCTAACTTGATTTACATAAATTTCTGAGTAAGATGGAAAGTCTGTGGTATTAACTTGAGCAACTGAGGAGCAAAGAATTGATCAACTGCTCACACAGTGCAGTCTTAGTGAGTCAGGGCCTACTATAAGTGCCCCTTTTATCCATTTTGTACTTTAAACCGGATAATAGAATGAAAGCACAAGCTATTTGAGGTGCTTTAGCAAGATTCCTTGCCTTTGACCAGTGTCTTTTCTTCTAACGCCTCTGTACAATTAATGTTTTCTGAGAGGAACTAAAGGAGGATCTGGAGTAGTGGCTTTCTTTTGTACGCCTCTTGAGACTCAATATGGCCATGAATTACAATGGCACCCACTCTGATTCATCCTTGATCATGTGCTTCTCAGAGAACTTGTCAACGAGATTGAGTGTGTAATGGAAAATTATATCATGTGCTTATAATTTTGATAGGTACTTTCCTAAATTGATTTTAGCTTATCAAACCTATCTCTGTGACCGGGACATGACCCTAGCCAAAAGGGAAACTATTTAAAGGGAACTTCACCCTTTGTCTGTATCAGTCTGCATGAGACCTTGTACGCTCAGTAGCTGATCCTTCCCTGCGCAGAGAAGCTTAATAAAGAATAACCGAGAAAGTTGTTCTAATTTGCCTTTATTCCCAAAATTTCCATCACAAGTGTCTGACACGTTCTTCTCATTATGGTCGTCTTAGTAATTGTTGTTTGTTGTTGTCTTATTGTATGGCACCAACCTTTTCTGCTGAATTAGTAAACAGATACGACAATCTTATTATCTTTATCTCTGTTTAATAGGCATTGCTTCCACTTCATTATGAAAAACATGAAGCCCGCCTTCATATGTTTGTTTAATAGTGAAATAACAAAAGTCAGAGGGATTGAGAGAGGTTGAGACAAAGGAGAACGGTCGTGGCAGGATTTCATTCAAAGCCAGGGGGAACATGTTGCTGCAGAGGCAGGGGCATAACATTGCACCACTGTGAAGGAACAATTTTGTGATTTGTTCTTGGGGAGAAGAAAATAACTTTTTGTAGCATTAACTTAATTGAACAGCAACATAACACAAGAAAGTTTGGCTTTATGTACAAGGAAATGATGCAGGCTAATATCTTCACAATATCAAAATATTATACAGCAACACAAAGTGTTTTTCATCACAAACCTACATGATGTCCAGATTAGATGTCTAATGAATCATTACTTACTTATTTGTTTGGTTTTACTGGAGGATAAACTGTCTGCTTGATATTATTTAAATTTAAAATGTTTGATGCCTCCTTTACTCCTTCAGTGCCACACTTGCCTTTCACACTGTTCATTTTAATTTGAGACCAAAACACAAATCACAGACGATGTTAAGGACCTAAATTTGCCTAATTGTGCCTAAATTGTTTGACACTTTTAAGAAGCATTAATTTTCTCCTGTATGAATTTGAATAACCATGCATTGCCACACTTCAAACCATCTGACTTGCCCGTGTCCTGGTTTGGCACCTCAAAGCCTCTGATTTCCTTTTCAGCTGAATTGCACATTCCAGACACTTGCAGATAAAGATTTCCTGGAAAACTCTGTGAGGGAGTGAGACAAATCGTAGAACATAAATGTATTTACATTCTACTACTAATGCCCAACATCCTTTATTGTGAGCTAACTCATTTCCCTTAGGACTAATCAAAATGATAAATTGACGGTGCCAAGGCAATCCACAGCCACATAGCTCACTGTGGGTGTGAAGAGTGTGAGAGAGAGGACAGAATGGTACAAAATCTATCCAGGAATCTCATATCTACTTAAGGAATGCAAAAGTATAAACTCCCTCTAGCAGGAAAGGAATGTGAACTGCATTATAGCCATGCTGCCCAACTTTATTTTAGTGCACACTATAAACTCTCCAGTTTTAAAGAGAGAGAGTATTGGCATTTCTTTGTACCCACTAAAATCAGTGTTGAGGCTGTTGGGTTGCTGGGATGGAAAGAGCTTTGGCCTCATTAACTGTGATGGGGCTCCAGTATGTGCTTGGCTGCTGGAGAGCTCAGACTCACGAACACATGCACACACAAACAGGGATAAGTTATTTTATGGTGTGACTCTCAAATTTAAATCCTGATAGCTTGATAATTTTCTTTCTCTCATTACAAGTGTGAAAGTAATGTTGTCAGCTCTTTGCTTTGCCAAGGAATCAGTCAGTTATGTTATTACGATGCTTAGATTAGCAAGAAATCAAAGCTGGTGGCACGGTATCTAATCTGTTCTACAATAGCATTTATCAGTATTCATTACTGAAACCCTAACTTGAGGAACTACGAAGTGAAAAAGTGAAGAATTGGCATGTGCTTGTCTCCTGTTGTGTAATTATCTTGGACTCCAGCCAAGTTAAGGTCTTTCTTCCTTGTTGCCCAGGCGTGAAATGCAGTTCCAGGGTCAAGATGCTATCCAGAAGCAATTATTTAACACACTGTCCAATCAGCTGACTCCAAAGATAGCCGTTTGCTTCCAGGCCAGAGGAGAGGAGCAATGCAGGGCAAAGTGCTCTCTGAGTCCGATCACACTTTCTGGTACAAAGGTGACAGATCACAGTACTGTGAGTATATGTTATCATAATTGGTAAGTGCAAAAACTGAGAGGGGTGGTTGATCCTGAGTGATGGAGTGATACCACAAACAACCTTCTCTAAATCAAGTCAAGCTTCACACCAAGATTTTATTTTCAACTCCTTCTATTTTAAGACAATGTGCTTTTCATTTTTTTAAAGGAGAATGGGTGATATACCGATGTATTTTTGGCTGGGACGCAACAGCGGGGCCAGCCCTACAAACGCGAATGTCTGTCACTGACTGACTGACTGACTGACTGACTGACTGAGTGATCAAGTTACACCATTGGTCGGCTGTGGCACGTGGCACATCATAGCGTCACAGAGCCAGAAATTTCAGTTTTGTTTTCTCCGCCGTCTAGTTTCTCCGCTGAGATCAGGAGCCGTTTCTCCCACACAGTACGCAGGCTGACCAATATCATGCATGTAAGCTGAAGCTAAAGTAGAATCTATACAATTATATCATATCACCGTTTATGTCGATGCATATGCGCGAGCTCAGTCCACCTGAAGCCCCTCTGTTCTGAGAGAGACACAAACAAGCATGGAGGTTTCATCACGCCGAGGGCTTATTGCTGACCTTCCAGAAGTTTCCTGGGGCCACGGTTCCGGCCAGTGCCGCTAGCTGGGTGCCGATTTGTTCCCGATGATCCGGCCGAGATTTCGGCCGGGGTCCCGACGACGATGCGCCCCCGGTGTCCGGCGAACAGCGTTTTCGGCACCGACGGGTAACAGAGCGCATGGCGCTTGGATCGGCAGGATCAATGCGGGCCGTGGGCGCGGTGGAGACGACAGCGGCGGAGAGAGGAGACGGGACGTGCTGGAACAATCAGTATGGATGTATGGACTATTATTCTGTATTAGCAGTCTACAGCCAGGGGTTAAAGTGGGCTGGAATGATCCGGCGTTCCGGCACCTTCGATTAATAAGTAAATAAATCTGATTGGCAGTTTCATACATAATAATGACAAGCGAGTTCACAGGGCTGCCAACTCTCACGCATTGACCGAGAGACTCACGCAATTGACATTTTTCACACGCTCTCACGCCACAAGTCTATTTTCTCACGCAGTGAAAAACAAATTCGTAACTGATAACGTCGCGACGTGAAAAAAGGAAACTGACAGCAGGACAGACGAGTAGCACCGTGCAGCAGAGAGTTATTCAGACCATCTGAATAGTGAGAAATATACACAAATTATGATATTATATTATTATATATATTATATTATTATTATATAATTATTATATTGTAATTTATTCCCATGCATGCTGCTCAGAGTAATCTCAGTCAGCGCTCTTCTGCGTCTCTCCCTCTCCTCTCGCGCCGTGCGCATGCAGGCAGGAGTGAGAGTGAGTTGCTATGGTTACGGGGACGCTCTGTGTCTCTGTCGCTCTGAAACTTTCTCATGATTCCCAATAATAGGTTTTTTAGGTTAGTATGCCTATGCAAGATCATGAATGTAAGCACCTCAATGCTGAAATCTAGTAATATAACATCATTTTACATTTTTGGTTAACATTATACAGGGTTGCTGTTTCTTGACTTAATCCAAGAGGTTAGGTGGTGTAGAAATGCAGGAAATTTGTTTTAAATTACTATTTTTTTCTGAACCCCCCCCTCCGAAACAGGGTTCCCCCACCTGCGAAATCCCACTTTAACCCCTGTCAACAGCGGGGTTAGTTACACCATTGGTCGGCCGTGGCACGTGGCACACTCATACACGGTCCAGCCATATACTAGGTTTTGACCTAGTCTTGTTTTCTTTATTCAGACAGTAGGGAAGCAGCAAGGAAGGCAGAGCAGGGGAGACACAGGAGGGAAGGTTTGATCTTTGGCCAGTGGGAAAATAACTACTCTATTATCTGTGCACACATTTATTTTATAATGTTGTAGCAATATTAAAAGATTCAGACTGAAAATTAAAACTTAGTGCAGAGCAGTTGAAACGTATGACATGGGATGATTCCTTCAGGTTTGTGGGACACCCTGAAAACCCAGTAGTTGTACTGAATGGATTATCTTGGTTGAATAATGTGAATTAATAAATGTAATAATGTATGTAAAAACCATGAGCAAACCATAAAGCCCCATAGCCTAACAACATAACAGCAGCAATGAGCAGATACAACATTTTGTGCCGCTGTTTGTACAACGTTTTGTGAACACTGCACCATGTGGTGCAGTGGAACAAAATCCATCTGGCTATCCTCAAACCAGACATGGAGGACGAATCCCATTTCAATCCAAACATGCAAGAAAATGGCGTAACAATCTCCTCTATTGCCCAGCATCAGATGATAAAGCCTTTCAATTTTCCAGGACACAGCACAGGACCAGGCTTCGTATTTGCCACTACAACAAACAGGAAACAGGCAGGCAGGTGTCACAGAACCAGAACCACTTTACAAAACTCAGCAGGCTGATTGGCTGGGGCCTGTTTACCTTAGAAATGAGCCAAACACAGTGTTGTATTATTAATATTGGGTTATTTTCAGCTCGATCTCCTGAAATTTTGTGAAATAAGCACAAAGTCTTAAGATGCAAATACGTGCTCTTTGCACAAAAAGTGAGAGAAATACGTGTTCCCTTGTGGAGAAAAGTTGCATTTATGTCATGCTTTAGGCTAGGATATCTGCTTTCTTTAGAATATTGATCAGTATGTGTCTATCATGTGTCCTCATGTGATTATATATGAGCCTAACAACAGAAAGGAGAGTTTGTTCTTGAGGCAAGTGCTGTACGTTCCTGTGGCAGTGGTGCGATTGGTCTTGTTGGATTGGATGCAGCTGGACGAGTTTGGAGCGTTCATATTTTTACTTCCCATTCATTTGAATGAGGCCATGAAAATAGCCTGAAAACTGACATGTAACACGGTTGTCAACAGATTCAACAATAGATCCCGCTTTTAAGACAATAAAGCAGTAGTTGGTCGGTCATCATTTTGCATTTCTATTCTTGGTTTACACTAAAATTAGTATTTTAGCATGTCCCACATGTACATAATTTGTATCCACTACACGTAACCTGCATTTCAGACTTTGTGCTCATTTCATAAAATTTTATGAGATCATTTTGTTTAATTAATCCTTTTAAAGGTCACATGATGATGGAACCTATCCCAGCATGCATTGGGCAGAAGACAGGGAAACACCCTGGACAGGTCGCCAGTCCATCACAGAGCTAACATAGATAGACACTCACTCACACCAACAGGCAATTTAGAGTCTCCAATCCACGCGACTTGTCTGTCTTTGGACTGTGGGAGGAAACCGGAGCACCTGGAGGAAACCCATAATATAGTAAACTATATTATTTTAAAATAGTAACACAAAAAATCTAGGCCCTATGCTGTTGCTGTTTCCAAATGATCAGCAAAATACGTCACACAAAAAATGTAGTCTCTATGGCTATGTTCACAGAAAAAGAAATATGCCTGCAAGTTTTAGTCACTGTGGAAGGGTCAATTTGTCTTTCTTACTGAAAGTTTTAAATGAAAAGATTTGACCTCTGCAAAACATGTCGAGTTGATTTCTGTGTTGTGCACAGGAGTTGAAATGATGTCTGTCACCACAACGAAACAAATAAGCATCAGAAGGCAATGGCAGGGCATCAGAAGCAGCCCAGCATTGTGGGCATGATAGGAAAGGCAAATTCTATTCTATATTTTCATTGTTATTTTATATAGTACATGAATGAATGAATGAATGAATGCAGGAAATAAGGTCTCTGAATCTTGAAATTTTCTGGGAGACCCCAGACCTCCCACTTAGGTTTTGAAAATCTGCCTATTTCTGGACTCTCAAAGTTGGCAAAAAGTGTCTAGGGCTAGAAATTATTATTATTGTTGTTGTTGTTGTTGTTGTTGTTGTTGTTGCTGTTGTTGTTGTCAGCAAATTTGCCACATGACACAATCAGAGCCATTTGATAGCACCTGTGTGTGTGTGTGTGTGTGTGGCCTTGAAAAACAGCAGTAGAGATGGCCATGGCACCATACTGACTCTCTGTACCAACAATGAAAGGAATATAGATTAGCTGCAACCTTGTGAGCCATCAGCATTTTGAATAACTTTTCATTCTGCATTCCTCATCCATCTAGCCAAAACCAACTGTCACAGCATGGAGTTGACTTTCCTATCAACTTGGAGGTAAACCTTGTGGAGTGGTTCATTTGATGAGTTTGCAGGATTCCAAACAAACACTCATGGCAGCTCCAGACAACGGTGGGCAGAGCATCTGTTATCTCAGGATTGAAGGGCATACACACATTGAAGAAACGCAGCAAGAATTTGAACGATCCATAATCTGGAATGGATGAGGCATGGATGATCTTGAAGGTCAAGAAATACAATATGGGATGGTGTTGTTAGTTTCCTGACGTATTTGATGCTATCTATACTAGCAGTTGTTCATCCAGTTTTTGAGCACTTTTGTACAATACAATAAATCCAAGCATAAATGTTGAAGTTTATCTCTCTTTCCAAACTGAGTATAAGTAATCTGAAATTCATTCTGTATTTTGTAACAACAAAACATCTCAAGTTCCTGGTCAGGATCCTAGAAAATGAATGAAAACCTACCCAAATTAACGTAAGTAAACACTGTTTGCACACAACCCAGCAGCTGTGAGAATGCTCTCAAACCTTCACTAACTTGGGGAATTTTCTCATTGCTTGCAAATACATTCACTGACCAAGGCTATGTTATGGTAATGATAATTACCAATGGTTTCAGAATGCCAACATGTTTCATATTAAGGAAATGTATGTCCTCATATCACTTATGTCATGTGAAAACCTTGTAAATCCAATTTTGATTAATTTCATATTATAGTCAGTTTCAGTTAAAGGATTGCATGCTTTTCTCTGGGCTGAGACAAACTCTACCACCCTCAGGCTTAGGAAACCCTTTCAAACCCCAGTGGACAGTCAAAAACACATGATGGTCTAGCTAAAAACAAAGTTAAAGTTTGTTTATTTATGCAGCACTTTATCACAAGCATGTCTCAAAGGACAGAGAATGAGCCTAACTAGATCTAGAACAATCAACCATAGACCGGAAAGATATAGGACAAACATCAGGAAGAGCAAGACACACAAAAACAGCAAGACATAACAGCCTATTCTACATAGCTCGTCCATGTAGCCGATGCCCAATGAAGCCAGTAGCCATAGAACTCCATTGTATTAAAAAAACCCGATTAAAAACAAAGAATTTGTTCCCATTTGAATTTGATTTGGTAATAACTAAAACAACCTGACTTTTCATTGTAACAGTTAGCGATTTTTAAAATTGAAACTATCTCTTTGTAAGCAGTATTTAAAGGTTTGCTTGCAATTGGAGCCAATGACTTCCGGGTTGAAGGCTAAAAATGGTATGTGGGATTTGTTGACGGTAAGAAATGCATTAAAAAACACCAGCGTTATCCTTTAATCTACCCAGCACCACCAGCCTTAGACCCCAAACTCCCATGAAAAAACCTTGTTAGGAAAAAAATGGAAGAAACATTGGTCGGGCCGTGTCACACAGCAATCCCCCACCGGGGCAGCTGAGCGTGCAATAGGTGCTGGGAACATGGGCAATAACAATGACAAGAGTGAAACAGACAGCTTGTTTTCTTAGTTACTAAAAAAATCAATAAAATAACTTCAATAAGAAGATAAAGCTAAAACTTAGCAGGCCATCAGTGGTAGTAATGCAAATAAGTGCAAAGAATGACTCTCACATTGTGTCTGATCCCTAAAAAATGCAATTCAAAGCAGCAAAGTCATTCAAGAATGTCACATTACTGATGTGAAGTGGAGATTTGTAGCAGAGCGGAGCTCCATCAGTAAGACAGAGCCCTGACAACTGCATCTGTGTCATCTCGCAACCCAATGCTAATAGCCCAACTGTCACGCTGAATCATGCTAACAAGAACAGCTGCCTACTTTAGAGATTCATGAGAGATTTACTGTGCATGCAGACAGAGAAAGGACAGTGAAATCTATGGCTTAGCAACAATCTCTCTCATCATATTCGTAAAGATCTGTGATAGCCCAACGGCTGTGAGACAGCTTACTGTCAAGCATGTCCAGTAGGTAATCCTTCATGTAAAAATTCTGCCAGGTCCCTGCTGGAGTCCTATGAGCCCACTTTCACCATCACTGGTTTATCATTTCCACCGTTTTGCTGGTGTTGAGCTCAAGATTGCTGTTTACGCACCGTGATTTTATCATGACAGCTCAGCTTTCTCTAGCATGCGGTCCCGTTGCCATTGGTGATGAGGTCCATTAAGGTGGTGCAGATGGATGGGTCACCAGAGGTGCATTGGTGTCCAGGGAGAAAAGCAGTGGACAGAGGAGACCTGAGGGCCCCAATGCTCACCAAGAGAGGAGCTGACAGGCGAGGGCTCAGCTGACAGTCTGTTTCTGATTGGTCAGGAAGTCGGGGAGTCACTGACAGATGGAGGGGCTGATGTTCGGCTCAGTCAGGTTGCTGTGAGGCTGAGTTAAGCTACACTGGCAAAATAAAACTATCTCTTGATGCAACACTGACACACAGGACATTCTCCACATGCAAATCTGCCTAATTTTTCTTGTGTGTATGTGTGTTTTGTGGTAATCTATTTGAACAATGAAATTGAGTAGATGTGTGTGTTTATGTTTCTTATCTTCTCAGGAGGTATTCACTAGGAAATTGAAAGCAGATTTAGAGGGATTTAAAGAGCACCTTTTCATGGACGGCTGATCCAAAGCATTAGCTTCACGGCCCAGAGAGACTACTGGTGAATGTCATTAACAACACAGATGTGACATTGACTCAGCTTTGACTCAAAGCTCCACTTTTCTTACCTGACAGCAGTGACTTCACTCTCTTTTGTGAGGATGAGTGGGTATTCCAATTGAGGCGCTGTGAAGAAGACTGAGTTAAGCTACACTGCCAAAAAAAAAAGTTCTCTACAAAGCATTGACACCTCTGACACCCCAGGCAGCTTCTATTATCTGTAGTTAAGTTCCAGTTCCTGGCAGCTTGTCAGCTGCTCCTTCCTGGATCAGCAGCTGCATCTGGTAATGATGTTACACTATCTTGGCTTCCACAAAGGGAGCGTGAGGCACACACTTAGAGTATTTGCAAGTACTTGCATAGTACTTTTAGTGTGAAAAACATAAGATTATAGCTCGATTGATTGAGCTGATAATCAAACATGTTAAAGGACTTAACATGTTACATTGAACCCAGAGGACGGCACATGAAAGTGTTACACAAAACACTTAGTGTTCATTAATCCTCTCCATGCTCCATCTGTGACCTGCTGCCCCTGAAGACATCAACACTGTCTGGTATCTTAATGCACTGTTAGAACCTTGTTTATCAGAAGCTGAGACATATGAAGCAACTAGTTTTCCAAGTGGGTATAATGAGCATGAAGTGCAGCAATGCAAAATACTGACCGATGTAATTTATTGTCGGAATTCCCTAATAAATAAATGCAAAATAAATACATTTAAACAGCAAATTCGACAGTACAGTGCAGTTTAGAATGTGTGTGTATTTATGCTAAAAACTTCAGTTCTCTGCAATGTATAAACAAGATACATGAACATAGGAAACACACACACACACACGCACGCACACATCCCCTGGGTTCCACCGTTTTTCCACTGTCCCTTCCTGATCACGTACGAAGATGGTCAGCCCTACTCACTATTCAACAGCCGGGTCAGAAAGGAAATCCAACAGCAACAGGACAGAGGCAGCATTTAAAGTTACCCACTAGAATCTTGTAAATGGCAGTTTTGCTTCGGAAAACGAGTAAAAACACTCATTCTACCCTCATTAGTTTCTGTCTTCATTAATGGCTTTTGCTTGTCAGTTGGGACACAACAAAATAATGCATTCATCCTCAGCGCTCAAATGCATCGGTGGGCGTTTACAGTAAATTCCCTGCAGTCCATGTGAAATCAACATTGGAGCCATACAAGCAATTATGCCTTGGTAAGTTAGAGGTCATCAATCGTTTTCAGTGTGGTTGGTATTTCAAAATGATTATAAAGGATTTATTCCAAAAACTGATGGAGTGTAATCGGTTTGTATTATACCTGATAAAATCAGAACCCACACTGATTGTGAAACACTTATCAAGATGTTCAAGATCAAAGTAATCTAGCGCACACCGGGATTGTTCAAATCGACTTTTTTAGTTTCATTCATATAAAATATTGGGGCGAACAACGCGTTTCGCATTGTGGCTTCTTCAGGTTCGCACTTATCAAGATGTATTACAAGGTTTAAAAAGCTTTGGCCAGAACCAGACATCCCCTATCCTATGAATAACTGGGCTGTCACTTAAACCTTGTTAAGTCTTTGTCTTCTTGATGTGTGTTATACAGTATTGCCAGTGTGATGTAACACATCCAAATACATTTACATCCAGTCCAAATGATTCTGTGTTTGATTTGATTCAGTGATTGTCTAAACTGTATCAAATTTGACAGTAACCATTGTTTTTTTTTTCCATTTCACATCAACATTTGGAATATTCCATAAATTGCAAGAGGACATTAAGAAACACGTTATTTATTTTATGTACAATTTACCATCTAATTAAAATGATTGCAAACAAAACTATGAATGACTACAAAATATTATGTTCCACATTGTTTTTACACTCCAAGGCCCAACATTTTCTAAACTAGTCCAAAACCAAACAGTTTCACATTTTCCATAAAGCAATACTGGTATTCAAGATTAGGCATAAATCATTTTAAGCATCTTACATTTCATTTAAAGTGGAGCCTCAAAATACTGATACCTGAAGCAGACAAGGTTCCCCTTCCAATCTTATAATGTTATAAGAACAAAGTTATTCTAGGGAGAAAAACAATTGTGCAGCAACTTTTGTGTACAAAGGTCAAATTCATTTTTTCTTAATCCAAACAGAGAGGAAAAACCTCTCTCCAGCAATGAATATGTATGAATATACTGGGAGATGAGCCTGTCTGGTTGATTGGCAGCCTAGCAGCGGCAAAGACTGCATGGTGTTCAAGGGAATCAATTTCAGAACTGTGATGGGAATAGTGTCTGCCGCTGTCCCTGATGCTTTGGTGGAGATAAACACCATTACTTCTCATCTCCTGCCAAGGCTTCTGACCAACTTATTCTGTCGAAGAGAGAAATTTCAATCCAAAGCAATTAAATTGTGCGTCATCGCAGACATGAAGAAACTGATCTCAATACCTCACTCATCCAAACCTCAGGCATTGGATATGATCAGTTTACTGAATAGTTCAAATGAATAAAAAACATGCTGAATATAAACTATATTTTAATAATTAGGTACCACAGTGAGAGTCTCTTTGTTGATACATGCTATTCAAGGTTTCTCATCTCCACATTAGACAGTATGGGGCATTTTGAAATATGCGTGCACGCGTGTTTCATTTTGAAAATGTAATGTTCTGGTATTTCAATGTATCTCAGTCATCTGAGCATTACCCTCACTGAGTTGTATCCTACTGGTCTGTTTCTGTGGTTTCAGCACAAGCATGCCACATCCATGTTTTGCATAATGCCAAGCATGTAATGAACACAATGTCTATGTGTTCAGTAATAAAGAATCCATTTAACCCCATTGAGTCTTGCATCCTTGTAGTTCTACAGTCTTACTGGGTTTTTAACATGCAGTAATGGGACAAGGAAGCATCTGCTATCAATGATCCTTTCACTCTCCATCTGCCTGCACCAATTCCCTTTACTCCTCTCCGACATTTTCAATCTAAAAAAAAAACCCAGGTAAAACCCTCTAATCCAAGTTGATGCTACCACCTGCCTTCTTACTCTTCTCCTTTAATACTGCATGTTGTCTGCTATAGGCGTCTGTGGTATTGCGAATGTCAAGGTGACCCAGTGGCACTTGACTCATTTCTTCTGAAGGTTACCAGGGGATGAATTGCGGGCAGTTCATAGGAAACAACAATAGACACAGTATAACTTTTTAAAGATTTTTTTTTCTTTAAAGCTTCTCACTGACATACAGTGGAAAGAGTCAGGAAAGATGTCAGATAAAGAGAGGGCATAGCAATTTCTAACACTGATTCTAATTTGTATCCATCTGATGTTATCAAGCTCTCTGGCCGGGTTTATGCATTGCTTATACAAGTATGCTCTGTGTCTGCCAGCTACTGCACAAACATGGACATAAAAAGGGGAAGTGTAGAGAGTTACGGCATATGATCCAATGGATTTTGAGTTGTTTTTTTTGGACCCACACCCACCTTTGTTTACAAAATAGTACACACAGAGCTCCATTTAGATATGGCCTGTTAGTGATCTAAAGAGTCATATGGCAGCAATGGCTATAAATTATTATTATTATTATACTGTGGCCTTGGACTATTCCATAGGGACACATTTCAGTCACTAGTGTTTGTGTTGATGTGCAGAGTTCAATTTCTTTGCTGTGGTCCTTCATTGTCTGGAAGTGACTTTGTTCTGGCTGGCTGGCATGAGAAAATACCAATAAAAGTATGACTGCAATGATATGGCATTTCAACTTCGTACTCAACCATTCAATTCCATCATATCCAGTAACATCCTAACCCAAAACGCAACCCCCACCCCCTCACATTCTATTATTGGATCAGTCAATACTAGGGTGAGCCATAACACCCTCCCACTTAATGAACTCTTCTGGGCTTCCATATTTGCTACCAATCCACTTTAGCCACTTTAAAGGAATAATTCACCCCAAAATGAAAATCCAGTGATTATCGACTCACCCCCATGTAGAACCACTAAACACCAGTGAGTTTGTCCCCATAGTTCCATCTCAGCCTTCTTCCTAAATATATAAGTTAATGGGGCCATCATTTTACAGCTCCAAAAAAGCAGAAAATGTCCATCACATTTCTCCAAACAGCTCATGCAGAAGAATCCCAAGAGTTTTGTAGCCAAGCAATTGCGTTGTGGGTCTAAAAGTCCAATATTTTCCTAATAATAATTTTGGGGTGAACTACTCCTTTAAGAAACTGGACTTAACACTCAGCTTCATACTTCTGCCAACTATAAATGCATGCATCAACCAGAATCACTTCCCCTGTCCTGCAAAATTAACTTTCAGTTGACCTCACATTTCCAACATCAGACACACTCACATACACCCGATTCCAGAAAACTCAGTAAACTTAAAACCTGTTTGATGGACCAAACTGCGTTAAAACCTCCTTCCTCTTCTTCATCTCTCTCCTTCCTTCTTTGAACACACACAAACACAGGTATACTTTTACTTAATTTATTTCTCTTATTCATGCATTTTATCATACCATTCTCGCCTTGTTGAGTTTTGTTGTCATTTGTGCCATTGTTTGTCATCTCTTTTTTATTTTTTGTTTGGGGGTGAGACATTTTCATAAGCCCTTCATGTTTTTTTTTGCCTTATACCTGCACAGTTTGCACTCCTTTCCTTCTAAACTAAACTAAACTAAACTAAACTAAACTAAACTAAACTAAACTAAACTAAACTAAACTAAACTAAACTAAACATAGGTAGAAATGCATTTCTATATGCTGTAGTGATCCACTGCCTGAAATCCTGGCTCTTGCAACCTGAGAGATGTGAGGCTCCACAACCTCTCTCGTCAGGCAAGAGTTGGTTGTTTAAATCAAATAAAGGGATTGGCTGAGCAGTAGGGACACAGTTTTAGGTATTGCACGGATTGCACGTTTCAGCTTTAGCTCATATTTTTGGTGTATAGGTCAGCAAATAACGGGCATGTGATGTGAGGCTCGTCCCAGCAGTAAAGTGTCTGAACAATTCCCTCCATTTATGCAGAGCTGGAGAGGGTTGATGAGGAATTGCACGTTCTCTCCCTAAATTATCACGGCTCAACAACCACCACACAGATTACAACACAATGGACCCGAAAGCATGCTGGGAAGCATTCCCAGAGACTAAGGTTCATTTCTAAGAAAGTTTGACAGAGAGAAAGAAAAACAAACTTGCAGAGTTTGGTACAAAATATTGTTCTGATGTGTGGTGCACTGGCTTATATCATAAAAATAGTCAGTTGATGAAAACAATAGGAAACTATGGCTATATAAGACTATACCTGGTTAGGATTCATTCTCACTTTTCACTTTTAAAAGGTGAGATGGAGATTTGATATCTTTATTGTGTGCTAAAAAACATCCATGTAGATCCAGGTGGTGCAGCAAAAGACAACATGATAAAGCCCACTGTTTGATTTAGTGACTTTTCAGAAAATGACATCATCTGATGACTATTGGGTGACTTTTTGAGCAGCCAACTGCTACTTTCCTTGGAATAGAGTTGGCAAGACTGAACTCCTCAGTTTCAATTCAATTCAGTTCAGTTCAGTTCAGTTCAGTTCAGTTCAGTTCAGTTCTCCTTGCAGCCAGGTGCATAAAAACAAGCATAAAAACATATAAGCATCAATACACAAAAGTACGTAACACATGGCACAAGACCCAAGAGTCATATATTAAGACCATGTTCATCCATAAAGCAGCATTCAAAGAAACAGCACTAACAATGACTGTCCTGCCTATCCTTTAATAAATAAACTCTGAGACATTTGGCTGTGCTGTGCTCTGCTGTGTTTTGCTGATAGCTCATGTTCGCTATTAACAACCTCATAATCATTTTTTCTCATCTCAGTGAGTTTTAACAAATTTTAAGGTAGGGCTAATCCATAGATTCCTGTAGAGAGAAAGGCATGGATGTGTATGTTTGTGTAGAAGAGACAGATTTCTTGTGTTGCTGTAAAAAATGATTTCCCTTTCTCCAATGACTCCTCTAATAAAAAGAGCTTGTGTGTCATCGAGTCAGAAATCATTCCTCTGAAGGGATTGGTTTTAAGAAAATAGTTTTCAGGACATTTTCTTCTGTGAGTGAGTGCAGAAAGTCAGCAGGAACTGTGAATCACATAAAAATCATAGTCATGTACCATGACTATGATTAAGGTGTTCTACCAAATAAGATAAGGCTTTATAAGTCTGGGAAGACGATGACTCAGCTAAAAGTGAGTCTGGAACTTCTGTGCTCCTGGCCACACACATTCACGTCGTCACACACTCGATTTCTTCAAAATTGCGAACTACAGTGTAAGTAGGCATTGTGCCACATGTACAATATTTGTGTTTATATCCTGTCAATAGAAGAAAAGGCAAACATGCCCATAGCAACCAGAACCAAGTTCTTATCATCATTCAGAAATATGGTGAGCCAAAGAATAGAGTCAGTGAAGTAAAACACAGAAGATTCACAGCATGTTCTCACTCCGCCTGATAGAGACGGTATAAAACTGGGGAGAGATTTACTACAAAGCCAGCGTTCCCAGGAAGGGCCAGAGCCTTCATCTATAAAGAATAAAAGTGATTATGACCGAACAGAGCTGTGCAAAACCTTCCATGAATAAACTGTGAATGCTAAAGGAATATGAGCAGAAACAACAGGCTTTTTACCTATTATGTATAATCATGCGTCTCACCAATTTCAGATGTGCACAAGTAAATTTGGGAACCAAGATTTTTTCCCAAGTCAAGCTTTAGGTTCATGAATGACAGCACTGACATGGACTTCTACCTATGCACTCTTCTAAGAACAAATTTGATCACGAGACATTGCTGTAATTGAAACCTGAGTTAACTGTGATGTTATATAGTTATGTAGTTATGTAGGATCAGTCTTGCCCTTCAAATCATTATGAATTCAATGGTAAACTGAGTGATGCCAGATTCTGCTACAGTCCTGTTCTGACACAGCTGGCAGATGGCTCTGTTTGAAGAGGTGATGTGGTAACTACCTCATCATGCGACTGAATCAAGGAATAAAGCATCTACAGAGTAAATTTTGTGTAATATTGAGGTATCAAGCCTGACTTTACTTGGCAGTACAATTCCTATGGTATTATCTAGTACTTTCATAGTAGGTATTGGGTAATATAGTGTAACAAAGTCATCCTTCTTCTGATCTAGAATATGGAAGTTCCATTTAAGAGAGACAGAAATGACCAATAAGCCAGTGTTTCCAAAATATTACATAGTATGATTGCAAAACTTACTACATTAATGTAGTATTGTTATCATGCTAATAATTACTTGTTATCACCAGGAATTAGCGGCATTTAACTGAAAAATTACACATTATAATTACAAAATAGTTATTACCAGAAATTAATTACTTTCTGTTAATTTTATTAGTTATTAATTTGTGTACTGTAATGTAAAGTGCTACCAAAACACTACATATGTAGGCTACACCCTTAACAAAAAATCACTGATTCTTATTTCTTGATGTCAAAACCTCCTCAAAACCATTTCTTTGGAATATAGGCTACTTCCCTACCCTGAAATGAGTTGTACCATGACTAATTAATCTAAGAAATGATCCAAAATTTAATTTCAGTCTAGTGGTCATGGGTTGAGTTGCTCTGGGTAGACCTACAGGATCATCTCCACCCCTCTGAATGAGGTGGAAATTACCTTGCGGTCAGTCAGTGATGACACACTGGGACGAGTTCTCTATTTTATTATATTATATTATATTATATTATATATATATATATATGTCTAATCCTACTGACTGTGTGTGTGTGCATGGCTTCTTGAGAACTCCATGATGTTTTTCCAGTGATACCAAAGCAGATGTTGTAAGACACTGTCTCCCTGTAACATGAATGAGCTTTTTGTCTTCCTCCAGGTTCCTCTCCCTTTGTCCTTTCATGGTCAAAGCTCCACAGCTTTGCCGATACAATTCATACTTTCACCCACTCTCCATCTGAGCCTCTGAGCATGCAGTGTGTAACTGCAGAGTTGTTAATAAAATAGACTACACTGCTATGGGGTTCATCTTTTCAGGCAGTAACATCAGTTCAGTTCAGTTCATCATCTCAAAAACAACAAAAAAAAAAACCCAAAAAACATATGTTAATTGATTTTGTTTACACCGGTGGTCGTTTATGAGGATCATTAAGGTCATGGTTTATGCACCTTACTATTTGCCACTGCATCACTGAGTAAGATGTCATTTACCACACTGGCCATATTGGTGTGATTTGCTGCCTCTTTAAATTTGCATTGTATTGTTTTTATTGTTGTGGCACCTTTGATCAGTGTGAATGGTGATAAGCCCTGTCGGTGTCAGAGCCAAATTTTTTAATGTGTTCAGTCCTCTTCCTCCTCGGGGCTCCACTGCGCGTCCACCCCCGTATCGGAGGACAGGATGAGCTTTCAGCGAGACCCGTGCACATGTGACTTTCCAGAAAGTATATACTGAGGACGATAAGATAAAGGATTCATATCTCAACTATTTCCCAAACAGCAGTCACCGTATCTAAAACGGGACTGTTTCGCAAGAATTATAATGCTTTCCATCTTGAGACTAATAAATATTTGTCCTGTAACAGCCAAAACAAACCCTGAATGTATCCAAATAAAGGATAATAGCCTTGGTGACGGATGGAGTGGCTGATGAAACCGGCCGATCAAAATTAGTCATATGTCCGACGGATAGCCTACAGTCGGACAGTCGAATTCTATTGTATTTTTTTCGATCTCTGACTTCTGATGACTGACAGTGAAGTAAGTAAGACTGGTAATCTATCATTTTGGAACCCGAGTGTGACTCATTCACTTTCATTTGGGGGTCGGTCCTGTCTCTCCGCCAACCGGACTGCGGGGGCCACTTCCAGTTCCCGGAATCACCCCTCCGGAGCGTATGGAGACGAAGTTATGCGTCTATAACGCGTAGGTCTATGTCCTGGACCAGATCCTAAAGCAGCCTGGCGCAACGGACGCGACCGATACCTCAGTGGGACATAAAACATGCGACACCTAAGGAAGAGCTTCTCCATCGGTGTCCCGAAACTCATACAAGGAATTTACGCGACGTGTGTATTTCTCTGCTGAGCGCACATTTCATTCAGCATCCGTGAAGATGCCTTCGGGTCTGCCTCCCTCTCAAGCCCTCTACATCGGGATGGAGGTGGTGATCGCCGTGTCCTCGGTCATCGGTAACGTGATGGTAGTCTGGGCTGTGCGTATCAACCGGTCCCTAAGAGACACCACGTTTTGTTTTATCGTCTCCCTGGCCTTGGCTGACATTGCGGTCGGGGCTCTTGTCATCCCTCTCGCCATAACCATCAGCATCGGACTCCAGACGCACTTTTACAGTTGCCTGCTGGTCGCCTGCACCGTGCTGGTCCTGACGCAAAGTTCAATCCTGGCGCTGCTGGCCATCGCCATTGACCGCTACCTGAGAGTTAAAATACCCATGAGGTAGGGTCTAAAGGTGAATTCCTCCAGTTTTCACTTTGTCTTGTCTCATTCTATGTCCGGACCGCTCTTCTGGCCAAGGTCACTCATCACTTCATTTTCTTGTTATTTGCGGCGCATGAACAAAAAATCATTATGGTATTCTTATAGGCCCAGTACATATGGACTTAAGGTGTGTCTGTGATACTGATTAGCGAGTTTATAGTGATCTCATCGTACATTATGATTTAAAAAAAAAAAAAATCTCCTATAGTATTAGGTCTACTATAATTTTCCTATCGGGACTCATAGTGTATCTGCGGTAGTCAATGATTTTTACAGTGACCTTATGGGAGGCCGACGTTATATCATTTTATCTCCAGGGGTAGCCTATAATATTGCTATAAAGACTTGGACATGGAATTACTGATGATAATGATCATACTAATACTACTACTACTACTACTACTACTACTACTACTGATGATGATAATAATAATAATAATAATAATAATAATAATAATAATAATAATAATACATAAGTAATCTATCATCACTTGAATTAGATTATTTGGGTACACAGAAAAGGGACATTTATTCCATGTTTCGCTCACTATTTTGAGGAGAATCTCTTCGTATGTTTTGCTCACTATTTTACCTTTGTATGACAGAGCAAAACAAGGCTCCACGGCCAGGTCCATTTGGCATTTAAAAGCTGTTGAATCTCGCACCTGTGGGCTGTGGGGAGGCAAGCCATGCGCTCTCAATTTGGACTAAACACACATGTGAAAAAGCATGTGGAAATCATATGGCTTAAATCTTTTTTTTATCCCTTAGGCTACTCCTGGGCTATTCTAAAATGATAGAAGAATTCACATGAGAAAAGTGGATAATGTGCATTTGCGTGTGATTTGGCTGAGGTCAACACCCTGTTTACCAGAGTTGGGGCTATTTATGAATTGAATTGAGAATGTATGGTAAATTCCAATTCAGTTCCTGGAGTTGGAATAGGAATGTCACCAAGCTCTAAGGAAACAGAATTGGAATTGAATTGGAATGACAGGAAACAGAATAGAATTCCATTCAATTCCATGGAATTCCACTTCTAAGAGAGTTTGTCTTGACTTGCTAAACATTATGAATCAAACATTATGAACCAAATAAAAGACAATTAAATAAATCAAATACATTCAATCATAATGTATGTTACGATTACATTTTATGCATCAAATACCACCTGAAAGGTTCCTGTAACATTTTATGATAGGCTATCAGGTACTATTGATAATATATAACACTATGTAATCTCAGGTATGCAGACTTATAAGAAAAAACAACAACATGTAATTTCACTGAATTTCATTGAATTATATTGAACTCCCTGAAATTCCAAGTCAATTTTCAAATTCCAATTCCTCAGTTGAATTGGAATTGATAAATTCATTCATGAATTGACCCCAACCCTGCTGTTTAATTAAGTGAAGAAATCACACCTAAAACCAACACAACATTCCCTTGACAAGCTGCATTTCCATAGCATCTATCTTTGCTGGGAGGCTTTACAAGTTCACTGCAAATCCAAAATGGGAGAAACAACACTATAGATGTTGTAGAAGCCGGCATCTCTGTTGCATGGTAACTGCTCTCATGAGCTCTCATGTCTCCCCATGGGAGCCTTTCAAATTGCAGATATAATAATTACAACTATGCATCTTCTTTCCAGTCTAATGGATTTTAGAATAGGATGCCTTGTCCCCATAGACATTTTTTACTGAATGAGTTTGTCCCGTAAGATGACTCATTTAATAGTAAGCTTGGGAGAGACTGACAGAGAATGCATGATTGGTCAATTAGGTTCATGGTGGTTGGTTGATGGATTGCGTAATTTCTCAAACTGGCACCCAACACACATAGAAACATGCATACATGCACATGCAGACATTTGCACTCAAATTGAATAGTCACTGAAAGGGTGATAGAGAGTAAAGCAGGTATTTATCATTAGGTTACACTGACAGTTTAAACTGCAGTGTAATATTACTTCAGCTTGATAGGCTTACTGTCTGCCATTTATCAGTGTGTGGCTACTGCAGGATTTCTCAACACTAAGAGCCAGGGATGCATACTGATATTGGTATTGGATACAGGGCAATGGAGAATCCATATCAAAGGATTTGCCCAATAAATTGGATTCAAAAAACCTCATGTAACATGTTTATGACTCTTTCGTAGATTGAGATCTTGCTAATTGAAAAAAATGGATTATGTTATTATTATTATTCCATAACCCTTTGTAAAAGTATTAGATTGGATCGGTACTCAGTGTCAGGTGATACTTGAAGCTTTCTCCTCAGGATTGGCATCAACAGCAGAAAAAATGGTGTTGGTGCCCAAAGAACAACCAAAAAAGATGTACATTTTACAGTCGGAACTTATCTGAGAAAATTATAGCCACATACCTCCATCTCTCCCACTTCTCATCTTAGCCACAAACTCCCATCTCACTTGTTTTAGATTTCATTTAGCAATGAGTGAAACCTTGCTATCTAGAGGTGAAGTGAAAATGGGAATCAGAAATTGAGTCCCCCTCCGCCACCGACCCGTGGGAGTTTGAAGGAACACAATTTAAGAACCACTCATTGCTGTTTATAGCAGAGGTGGTTTGGAAGCCCACTGTCATGATAAAGGCGGTCTGTCTGATATGAAAATGCCCAGCTATCGCCTGTGTGCTCAGGCCTTTCCACTTGGCTGGAGGATTTGCAGGTGTTTACTTGAAGCTGATGTCTGAGAGAACAGGGTTGAAATCCCACTGGAAAGTATAGATGGCCTGCGGTCAAACCCAGGAAGTAATCTTGAGTGGCAACCTGTAATGGGACAGACAGACAGACAGCTGATAGTGACACCAGCTGTATTAAGAGTTGTGATGTTACACCAGACAAAATAAAAGAGGCAACACTTCATCTCTAAGAGCCAGTTGAGAAGAGCTTCTCTCTCTCTCTCTCTCTCTCTCTCTCTCTCTCTGTCTCACTCTCCCTCTCTTTCTGTGGGTGTGTGTGAGAGTGTCATGTGTGTGACATTGAGTACAAGAGTGTTTTATCCACAGGCAGCTTTGTGTCAGAGAACTCGGCGGGGTCTCTTTCAACATCCTGTGAGCATTCATTCATCCTGTGTTGTGTCTGCATCACCCTGACTCATCCTGAACTCTGTTCTGTATGTGTGTGTGTGTGTGTGTGTGTGAGAGAGAGAGAGACAGAGAGAGAGAGAGAGAGAGAGAGAGAGAGAGAGTGAAAGAAAGAACAAATGAAAGAAAGAGAGAAAGACAGATAAAGAGAGAGAATGGTAGTTTGGCTCAGGCGTGTATAGCGAGATTAGCCAGGGAGCAAGGAGTTATGAAGAGCAGGAAAGAATGTGTTGCCTTATGTGGTAGAGTGAAAGTGATGTGAGAAGAAGAATGGACTTTTGAGATTATTTATTCATCCTCTTTGGCTGATTGAGTCAACACTTACTGTCAGAAATAAAGCTTGAATCCTAAAATCAACAGTCTTACACAGAGGTTGCAGTCTACCACAGGAATCTTTCATACCCTTTCGACAATGACTAAGACATGGACCTATGCAATTGCCGGCCTTTTTGTGGGAAAGAAAGGACTGGTGATGTCCTATAAAGCCACAAAAGGATTGCAAATTGTTGTTCATTTAGCCAAGAGTCCCATCCTACTTCCACTCTGTACAGCAGTGTTGCCGCAATGTCTTAGCTTGTTTCTGCTTGAACTGGCATTTGACTTACCTCTTATATCTAAGAGCACAGCAGCAATTTAAAGTCAAAGTGAAGAATGGAAGAAAAATGACTGTTTCACCTGCTGTCCTACCATTCAGTATTTGATCAAGACGGAGTGGACAGTAGCTCCACATGGCAACTTTGTTCATAAGATGATACATTAATACAAAGGCGGTTTTGACCACAGGCAAATGCACTCTGCTGTTTGTAAATTTGATATGCATTCTGATAAAATAACAGAAATGATAAGACACATACACACATACACACATACACACATACACAGAGTCATGTTGTGTCTGTCCATGGAAATTCTTCTTCCTCATCGGGTTATCTTGTCCCTTGTTGCCATAGCTACAAACGGGTGGTGACCCCGCGGCGAGCCGGCACGGCTGTGGTGGTGTGTTGGCTGGTGTCCTTCATAGTGGGCCTGATGCCCATGTTGGGCTGGAATAACCTGCAGCGTCTCCGTGACAATGGCTCCCTGGTGACCGATGACTTGTTGGTGACCTGCAAGTTTGAGAACGTCATCAGTATGGACTACATGGTCTACTTCAACTTCTTCGGCTGGGTGCTGCCCCCCCTGCTCCTCATGCTGCTCATCTATGCCGAGATTTTCTACATGATCCACAAGCAGCTCAACAAAAAGGTGAGGCCTTGCTCTGCTTGTCTAGAACAAAATCGGGCACATTTCTTAGACATACACACAATCGAATAGACTAAAGCCACAGCAATGACCAGGCAAGTTCTAATTTAGCCAGTAAATGTGCACTGGAAGCCACTGTTAAACCCTTTGAATAAATGTATACGCTGACAATCTTCTCCTTTGTCTGTCTCTAGGTGACAGCCAGCCACACGGACCCCAGCCGTTACTTCGGCAAGGAGCTCAAGCTAGCCAAGTCGCTGGCCCTTGTTCTCTTCCTCTTCGCAGTCAGCTGGCTTCCTCTTCACATCCTCAACTGCATCACCCTCTTTTGCCCTGCCTGTGACAAGCCAATGTTCCTCCTTTACATCGCCATCCTCCTCACCCATGGCAACTCGGCCGTCAATCCCATCGTTTACGCGTTCCGCATCAAAAAGTTTCGCACAGCGTTCCGGAAAATCTGGAAACAGTACGTGCTTTGTCAGGATCCAGTCGGTCGGCTTCCTCAAAGAGGGAGTCAGAGAGGACAGAGTCATGAGAGGAGGCTGAGGCAGAATGATGATGATGACGATGATGTGTGATGTTGGCAACTGATTGGATTGCTGTGTAACTGTTAAGTCTCACTCAGAATGGAAAGGACCCTGGCCTTATTTTCATGCATGAGGGATCATTGGTGAAAATGGCCGTTATGCTATCGTAGAATGTTACAAGGATGACATGGATGGGGGAACTCCCATCTACAGAATGGACGGACTCATGTGAGGTTATTGTTCCTCCATTCTATGCTCCAAGAGGACAGGACGAAGAATAAATATGGAGACAAGATCAACATCATCCTAAATCAGACTTTGATTTAGATAAGATTAACTGATCATTTCTCCGTTGGCTGACCGAATGATGATGTCATATGGGATAAGGGGCTTCTCACCCGTTCCAACAAGAACCTGTTGAACTTGAATCAATACCTGTATATCAGTAGCACATGGGCTACACTCTGTACAATAGTAGTGTATGCTGTAAGTATCTTTCAACTGAACTAAAACTCATGGCCTTTTCTATGTGAGTGACCTCAATTTAGCTGAGAATGTTATCTCAAATACCCGAGAATCTTATTATGTGTAGAGAAAACAACTTGTCCTGCTTAATTTACATGCTTAGTTCTGTGGCCTTATGGACAGAGAATATGATGAAGTGGGACAGAAGTAAAATGTAGCATAGTGGTAATACTAAGAATCTGGTGTATAGCAAGCCAGTGGTGAAAAACAGCATCCATGCTAGAACAGAATTTACTTGATGCTCCTCATTCAATATTTGTGGACATGAATAACTCCCTCTCAATGCTCCCAAACCATGGAGCTAATCTGCAATGTCATCAAGATGTAATCTGCAGCTGCATCAGCGATGATGAATGGGAGACTGACTTTGTGAACTCAAAGAATGTTGGAGCTCTTACACCCAGTGAGCCTCATTTTATCACAGTGATAGTCACTTTGAACCCTAAAATGTACCCATATCTCCAGACCTCTACCCCTTCCCCCAGGTGTTTTCACAGTTTACAGCTTTTCCATTTCATTCTCAGTGGGGATATATGTCAGTGTAACACCACAGATTTGGGGTTAGAACATACTAATTTCTGTCATTTTTGGTTTAAAACTGAGTGGTATTCCTCCTTTAATATAAGTGACACTTGACATGAAGAACTGACCGCATACCACCAACATTCACAATATGTACTGTATGTACAAATGTTCATGGCAGATATGAAAATATGTTAAAGTTAGACACACTTCACAAGAAGATTCAGCTCATTGTGCAAACAGCGATCCTTCTCTGACACTCTCTGCTGCAGCTGTTGGTTGAATGAAACATTTTCATGACGAATGCTTTCTTAAGGAGAGTGGGGAATCCACTTCCCAAGCATCTCATTAGTTTTTTATGATTTCTAAGAGAGATAGGACAGCAGGTAGAGAAATGCCAGAGCAAATGGTGAGCCTTGTTTTAAATTCATGCAGCTTTGCGAGCACAGTACTCTATGTGCATTAGCAGATTGAGCCATCAGCATCCACTCTATATTTCCAATGTACCTATGACAGGAACTAGCATCTCCTACAAAACTCACTTAACTCTTCCCGTGCTTCTCTGTCTCGGGACTAAGGACATCAGTGGTGGGCGGCCATTCTTTATGTGCATGTCCATCTTGTATGACTTGGCCGTCAGCGGGCAAGTGTGTGAATAAGTGCGGACAGGGATCGAGGAAGGGGGTTATGAGGCTATAAGAATCCGGGGGTGGGGCTTTGCAAGGTGTTATTGTGTTTACAAGAGGACCAGAAGGTGGTGGGAGCGAGATCGCAGCAGAGTAACTCATTAGAATTCACATCTCTGGAGGTCAAAAGCAATGCCGCCTTGAAGCTATCCCATCAACTAGCAAGGCCTATAACAGTGACCTGGTTGATCTCTGCACACACACACACACACACACACACACACACACACACACACACATATACACACACACACAAAGACACACGCACACACACACACACAAACACACACACATGCACACACAAACCAGATGGGACACCAGGACAGACAGAGAATATGAGTCTTCATCAGTCAAGTGTACTCACTGTATTTCAAATGCTGCTCTTGTAAGGATATTTCCACGTGATTTTTTACTCACTTTTAATCGAAATTCAGATATGTTTTGATCTGTTTACTTTTACTGAACCCATGTGATAAATTAAACACAATTTGTGCAATATTCTCAGATGTACATTAGTAATATCAAAGAAAACCTAAAGGTTACATACTGTACATGAAATGTGAATCAGAATCTAGCACTGACTGCTCATAACGGTACATGATAATATGAAGGACATGTCATAAATTGTCATATCAGTCTCTAATTATGGATTATGAAGGAATAGATTAATAAATAGGTTGATAGGAGTCAAAACACAGAAAGCAGTTTCAAGGTCTCAGTTGAATGTGTACATTGATTCAATGCAATTGGTGGTATATCTGCTGTGTTGTAAAGACAAAATACATTTCATGAACCATAAGAGGAAGAAAATAAAACTGCTTTCACCCTGAACTTTGACTACATAGTATTTGGTATGACAGGAGTTATCACACACACACACACACACACACACACATGCACACACACACACACACACACACGCACGCACGCACGCGCGCACACACACACACACACACACACACACACACACACATAACTTTTGTTTACTAACTTGAATTTGATATGAATTTGAATTGAATGAAAAGGTTTTCCCAGCTCCACGTCAGCTCCTGACTTAATGAACACACATTTGAAAGATGTATAATTTGATTGAGCCTAACTATTTTCTGATGAAAATCATACAGTATTTGTGTGAACAACACAGTGACCTTGGTATTATAAGGTTCTATCTGACCTTTTTGTCAAAACTGATTTAGTCGCATGAACCCATTCTATGAGTGCCTGTTGACATATGTGTGGTGTTATTTTTTGAAAATAATGATTTTTGAGTCTGTAATATCTAAAACAAAAGGACCCATCTCCATTTAACTCAATGGATGCTGAAAATTTTGAAGCTCAATATCTCAGAACTACCCTGAAGGCAGATAGAACCTTATAATTCTAAGTTCACGTGATGCAAAATAACATGAATCAATGACTGTTAAGGTGTTTATACTGTACTGGACTGAGGTTTCTTTGTGTGGTGAACTGCTGGAGGCACGTAATGTTTAGCTGGAAAGTATGCAGTATTATATCTAGTTGTCATATTAATCAGGTCTGTATGAACTTAATTTCTATGAATGAGACCCCTGGGCTCTGGCCTTCTCACATGGAGCGTGAAACACACACACACACGCGCGCGCGCGCGCGCGCGCGCACGCGCACACACACACACACACACACACACACACACACACACACACACACACACACAGGCGTATGGTGTCTGTTGTAAATATTTGCCCTATAAATAGAAAGAATGGAATCCAGCTCTTTCTGGGGTCAAAGAATTTTCCCCCCTCGGGTTATGATGACCTTGGCTGTGGATTTGCCTCCCAGCTGGTGTCATGCCTGGTGGCTCCACAACTGCCCTCTCAGGTCCTAAAGAGTTAGTATGTGGAGATTGCCAAACATCAGGGGAGAGAACTATGGAAAAGCAAAGAATTCGGCTTTGAGCTTAGCCAAGAATGCAGAGAACTTTAATATAAATGCGAGGTATCTTGGGTCAATTCAAATAGGTAAATGACAAGCACATTTCATTGTTGCTCATCAGTGCATTTATTTTTTGTGTTGTGTCCAGACTGTAAAGTGTGCTGCAAGTATTTCTCACCTATTTATATGTATGCTTGGCATTCCAGCTTCTTCACAGAGGTGAAAATCTTCAGTCAGATGCCTTAACAGCTCAGTGTGAATTGCAGCCAGAGAACTTGAGGCCCTGGCTGTTGAGTTGACTTTTCCTGGGATGTGATCAGGACAGCAGAAAAAAAGGAAATAATGAAAGAAAAAGAAAGACAACAAATTCATTCATCTATTAATTTTCTTTACCCACTTCCTGTTCAGGGTCACAGGGAGCTGGAGCCTATCCCAGAATGCATTGGGTGGAGGCAGGGAAACACCCTTGACCATCACAGTCCATCACAGAGCTAACAGAGACAGACAGACAATTACTCACATTCACATCTATGGACAGTTTAGAGTCTCCACCCACCTGACTTGCACGCCTTTGGAATGTGGAAGGAAACCAGAACGCCTAGCGGAAACCCACGCAAACATGGGCGAAACATGCAAACTCCACACAGAAAGGGTCAAACGTTTGTACTGGAGTTATGCACAGAAAATTTGCTCAACATTTCTTTATTTTTCTTTACATTTCTCTATTTCTTCATATGTCACCCTAACTTCATCTTTGGTTGTCACAGGGTTTAAAGCAGCATTTTATTTTTAATTAATTAATCCATGTCTGAGTTCACATAACTTTTTACTGCTCTCCTCTGAGCAAAGGGACAACTGGAGCTGTTTAACATCTCTCATATTCTGCAATTTTCATACTGTATATTAACAATATTTGTGCATTTTAACATCTGTACTTTAAACCTGAGTGGCATCTTGAACATTGGTATATGATTGAAATTGTTTAATGCTGCACTCTACTGGTTACTGCAAAAACTGAAACAACATATACAGTATCTACAATAAAGGACTGTATGTAAAGGTCTAATCTTTTATGTCAGGAAGATTAAATGCTCTAAGATTTTCTAATTGGATATATCATTGAGCATTGTTAAGTGTAGTCTGATAGAGAAGAAGGAATGTGAGTCTATATTTGGGACTAACACTAGCACTGTTTTGATGTTTATATAATCCTTATTTGTTTAAGCAGGGAATGAGGAATGAGGGTATGAGCGGTTAAATCAACAGAACGAGGATGGAGAAAGTCCACTACAGGCCAGCAGCACTTTAGTGACCAGCAGTGACACACCAGCTCAGGTCAAGGGAATTCATCATCCACACACAAACACACACCCGCACACACACACACACACACACGCACGCACGCACGCACGCACGCACATGCACACACTTTTTTTGCCATTTCTGCTTTATTGGATGGTCACAGTAAAGACAGACAGGCTGAATAGGACAATGACATGGTACATGGTATGTGCATTAGCCAATTGAGTCCCCAGGATGCCCTGAAACCTCGGACTGTGTTAACATTTAACCTTTGGTTGAATAGTTTCTTGTTTTGTTTTTTGTCTGTACGGGCTAAGCCTCAGCAATTTTTCAGTAACCAAGTTCTAAACTAGCTATTGTTCTGTTATTTTTCTCTGTACAGCATTCAAAATCCTAAACAACAATAACAAACAACAAATTTAAACATCAGCTGCATACATTCAGTAATCAGCAAATGCATGTAATGTTTGTTGTATGTTGTATTAAACTCAGGAGAAAAATCTGATTGGCAGATACTGGCAAAATAGTAATGGGCTGCTCTTCTGTGGTTAAAATGTCAAAATACAGCAACACAGAATATACCAGCTTCTGAGTTTTGTAGAAAGTAAGAAAATAATGCAAAAAAGCTCCTATGATTGTATAGGTTCCCTTGTGTTTAATGCCATAAATATCTTACCCTGTCACAGATTTTACCCCAATCTAAAATAATTTTAAAAGTCTGCTGCCATTTGTGTTTGTGCAATTCAGATTTGAATGCTAAAAATAATTTCAGCAGCCCAAATGAAAAATAGTCTTGCCAGTAGTTAGGCTTCATGCCAGTTAACTTGCCACCCAAATGTATTTCAACCAATATACTCCAGCTCATTTGCCCTGTTATCCACTATTTGAGGATTCAAGTTTAATGGATACATAACACACAAACAGTATCACATACTATATATGCTCATGTCTATGTATACTGTACATGAACCACCAAGATTCCCCTGTCTGTCTTCACTCCTCTAGTCACCTGCTCACTTCAGCTTCCTCCCCTGAATTTAATTTCTCCAGTCTTGGCTGCTCCACCATGTCCTACAGAGTCCTATTGATTTGATTAAGATGTTGCAGTCTGGGCAGTACACATCACCAGCGTCCACTGCTGGCATTTATCCTCTTCTGGGTACAGTCTCTAGAAAGCAGTGCTAGCAGCAAGAGGAGACAGGTTGAGTGAAGATTTCTGTGTAGATGGAGTAATAATTATATATATATCAGCTGTTTTGAGGTTAAGGGAAGTGTTCCTCTCCCTCTGGTAGTTTCTGTGTCAGTGACAATGCAGCAATCTTCATAATCACATACCTTTCCTCTGTTTTGCCTGACTTGTGTTGATTGTGGATCACTATGTTTGTATCATAGTCATAATCCCGTAAAACCAAAATGATTTATTCAACTCTGTAACAGAGACGACATCCATCTATCCATCATTTGAGTTTACCCTGGAGTCTTTTTCTTCTATTTCACTCCATGTAATTGGATTGCTCAGTGGCTGTTTAGTCTCATTTGAGTTGGTGTTTATTTAGCCTCAGAACAGCTCAAGCTTTGTACATCTTGACAGACATCTCTGCTGTCCCATCTGCGTAAAAGCTAACTAAGCCACTTTCTCAGATGCAATCAAGCTTTAAGAAGAAAATTAATTCAAGAGAGTTTGAATGCTGGTTATGAATATTACTAGTCCACTGCAGAATGTAACTACCCAGTTATGGGTCTTTATAGTAGTTCAGTATTCCTCTTTTCAGCTGATTAACAGTAAAAAAAGAAAAGGAAAACTTGTATTTTGTAGCAGTGAGAAAGGGATTTTTGCAAAATACATAAAGCTGACTGTGATGTAGAGAGGCTGTGTTACTGAATGTCTCTGAATGTCTCTATCTTGGTACTAATCATCTAAGTTATAGGTTGATTGATGTAAGCTTAAGGTGTTCTAACAAAAAAAACCCTGTTAGGAACCTTTTATGGAGAATTTAACATCAAGTTTTTAAACTGTAGTTGGCATAACATCATTACCAGACTTGGGTCAAATACTGCTTCTAAAGAGTTTTCATAGGTTGGTTTGCCCTGCTTAGCTACCATATGGGTGAGGCTTGCCATATTCTACAATATGTGACAGAAAAACAAGAATGTATTTGAAAGCCATTTTAAATTATTAATTTGTGATTGACAACTAACCTGACACCATCCTAATTGTCAATTCCACCCATCTGGCAACAGAAACAGGTTGAAGCAAATCCTGATTTTTTTTTTCAGATACTATTGGACCCAGTTCATAACTCTGTCCTACATGGATTTCCCCTTTGTAAGGACTGAAGCTGCTTGGTCCTTTTCTTGCAGATGCATTGGAGCAGGTGTCCCTGCAGCCGTCTTCCTCTGCTCATATATCATCTTCATGGCACGGAGTTGCCCCGGCACTCGCACTTTTCTGTGACACCTGGCCTGTTTCCAGCTCATATTCCCTCTAAACCTGCACCGACAGTGGGGCTATTAGCTCCTAAACTGAGAACATCCTCTTGTCACCAGAAAATCACCTTGGGCCTTGTCATCTTGTGACATGTTTGCTAATAAGCAAATTTTGCTTATTAGCATTTTGTTAAATATCTGGTAGAGAATGTTACAAACACACCTTTTACACAACTTACAGATATCAACTATTGTATAAAGGCTAAATGCTACCAAAATACATGATCAGTATGATCGATCCAAAATAGCCTAAAAATCATCTCAAGGTCATATCAAGATTTTTTTTTATTGAATCATTAGAAAAATTACAAAAAAAGGTTCTTCATTAATCCCAAATTATAAACAAAGTGCTTAACAGACACAATGCAGTCTTTAAGACATTTAATTGGTATGAAATGCAGAATCCCTTGTCAGATAGATAGGTGGCATACTTAACAAATCTTACCCGATCACAATTTAGCAAACTTAGTAAGCATTATGAGGCCTTGAACAGCAAAATACCCGTATATTCTTTGGACAAATACGTGATTGAGGACGGACTCTTCCCAAACCTGACCCAACGCAGGCCACTTTCAAGTACTTGATATCACAGCTTGATAGGTTTCCAAAATAACTTCCACATGCTGATTAAATACACACACACACACACACACACACAACATCAAGATATGGTAGCCAATATGTGTACATGTTGGGTTCATCACTAGGTGAACTAGTTGCTGTGCTGTATCACTGTAGAAATTACAATCACTTATTAAAAGATTTTCTGCCACTGCAAATTTTATATGAAAAGGCAAGTGTATAAGATCAAAAAAATTGTATGTGCTTATAGATGCCCATAACCCCAACAAATGAAAATAAACATATAGATTAGGTTCAAGATTTTTTAGGAGCCTACACCATGGATCACCTATCAAGACTTGTTTTAAGACAATCAAAAATATGTTATACCAGTGCATGCAGGGATGTAGTGCAGGGTAAACCCGCCTGAACTCAGTTCACCCACATTTTTATTTGCAGAATAGAGTTTACCCAAGTTTTTAGGTTGACGATTTTGTGATTCAAATTCTTAGTATACATCATACTAAGTATTATCACACCGATATAAGTTATATGAAGATAGTGTCTATTAAGGTGGGGGGGGTGTCATAAATAAAAGCTTTTCTGAAAACAAAATTATCTTTTGTTGACATTACTGTTTGTTTGCCTTGTGATGATCACCAACTGTTATATTTTATTCACCTTTTTATTCACAACTCCATCACTTGAGTGAAAGTCAGTGGGGAATGAAACCATTTCTCTCAACAACAGATGCAAGCCATTTTATTGTCTTCCACTAAACAGTTTTAACTGTCTGAAAGGATGTGCATCATTTCAAGAGAAATGGTTTTATTAAGTTGCACTAGCATTGCCAACACATGTGGCTGGTGCCAATTTGTCAAAAACAAAAACACCAGTGTGAAACCTTTTTGAGTGTCTCATGAAGCAGCTCAGTTACTGATCCAACAGGATAGGCTCTCAAAGATCCTGAACCTTTCCTTTACTGTCCATTGGCCCTCAGGAAGAGGGGAGGGCACAGAACTCTGCTGTGATAACAGCATATTAGATGAAGTCTGCTGATAACTTATCCAGAACACACAGGCTGGAGAACAGTACAGTTGATTCACAAGGTCAGCTGGTGAATTATTATTATGGTGAGTGGTTTCCATAAGGCGTCGACTATTAAGTTGGGGCTGGTTTGGCAAGATCCAATTGTCTCAATTATCTGTCACTGTATTCTGAAAGAAAGCAAAGAAACACAAAGTTACTGATTGCCACAAAAATCACTGGTCACTTATTTACAACAGGACATGCGACTGAAGTCTAAAACTTAACTACAACATACATGTGCATATTACTGATGTAGCTATTGTAGAAGTCCTACTTTTACTGCATGCTTCCTGAAGAATATATAGTATATATACCTGTATATATAGAAGAATATATATATATATATATATATATATATTCTATATCTATTTGAGAGAGAGAGAGAGAGAGAGAGAGACAGACAGAGAGAGACAGACAGGCAGACAAACAGACAGAGAGAGAGAGAGAGAGAGAGAGAGAGAGAGAGAGAGAGAGAGAGTAGAGAGAGAGAAGAGAGAGAGAGAGAGAGAGAGAGAGAGAGAGAGAGAGAGAGAGAGACAGGCAGACAGAGAGAGAGAGAGAGAGAGAGAGAGAGAGAGAGAGAGAGAGAGAGAGACAGACAGGCAGACAGAGAGAGAGACAGAGAGAGAATTTGCAATTTGTCAGAATGAGTGTCCGGGTAGCTTGTTGAAAGACACTAGAGTTTTGTGTTGCAGTGTATTGATCTGGTTCTGTCTGAATAGATACAGGATAAATGTATCAAGAATACTTCTACAATGGCTTCAGCTGTGCATCCAGCAAATTTCCAAAGCTTTAAATTGCTAAAAAGGCACGTTGAGAAGTTAGTGTTAACAGATTTATTTAGATTTAACCTTTAACAGATCGACTGTATTCAAGGTACATTATGAACTTGCTGTGTGATTTGCTAAGCCTTCCAAC
Source organism: Centroberyx affinis (assembly GCF_046629955.1). Taxonomy (NCBI): domain Eukaryota; kingdom Metazoa; phylum Chordata; class Actinopteri; order Beryciformes; family Berycidae; genus Centroberyx; species Centroberyx affinis. The sequence continues at coordinate 749 of NW_027278958.1, read as the reverse complement.
ATCAGTGTTTGCCCAAGACATACCATGCAAATATCAACACAAACTTGTCTGCCAGTATTTCAGAGGAAATGTCATTTGAAAAAGGTTGGCAAATCAATAGGTTAAACAGGCTGAAATCTCAGTTTTGCTTCATAAGAATTTAACTAGCAGAACTGAGGAAAGTGGCGGAATGACACATAACGTTGCCAATCAGTAGGTATTTGCTGATCAAACATTGCTAGAAGTTGCCAGATGATTTTTTCCTAAGATCGGTGTTGCTGTATTTATGTTCCATTGGTGCTTTTGCTACACTGATGGCCAGGTCCTCTCTAGTCTCCTATTCGCTCACCCCGGGCCTCAGCTGACTCGGCAGCAGCTGTCCAGTGAGCTAGAAGCCTGTGTGTTCACTAGACTCGAGTAGCGCATTTGTTCATCCACTGGCATCAACTGTACTAATAATTTGTCAATAATGCTTTGGGAGTTGAAAAGTCTCTCCTGATGGTCCAAAAAAGTACCTAGATTTGTCGCTAGTCACTTTTGAGAAGTAAAGTCACCAAAGGAGTCAGAAAACTCACTAAATCTAGTGACAAAGTTGCCAAGTCGCCAACAGTGGTTGGGCAAGCACCAAGGCAGATGGTGGTGAGCACTGAAATGAGCTGGTATTGCTACATTTCATTCTCAGGACAAGTTGAGTCACTCGTGACATGAGGGCAAGCAAAGTTTACAGGACACTTTACTGGAAATGACCAGGGAAGGACGAAATTGAAAGA